>NC_092418.1:122579555-122699321 GCF_040894005.1 Engystomops pustulosus | reverse complement strand
CTCTGCTCCTCTCCGCCTCCTCTCCTCCTCTCCTCTGCTCCTCTCCCGCCTCTCTCTCTCTCTGCTCCTCTCCCGCCTCTCTCTCTCTCTCTGCTCTCTCTGCTCCTCTCCCGCCTCCTCTCTCTCTCTCTGCTCCTCTCCCGCCTCCCTCTCTCTCTCTGCTCCTCTCCCGCCTCTCTCTCTCTCTGCTCCTCTCCCGCCTCTCTCTCTCTCTCTGCTCCTCTCCCGCCTCTCTCTCTCTCTGCTCTCTCCCCGCCTCTCTCTCTCTCTCTGCTCTCTCCCGCCTCCTCTCTCTCTCTCTGCTCCTCTCCCGCCTCTCTCTCTCTCTGCTCCTCTCCCGCCTCTCTCTCTCTCTCTCTGCTCCTCTCCCTCTTCTCTCTCTCTCTGCTCCTCTCCCGCCTCTCTCTCTCTCTCTCTGCTCCTCTCCCGCCTCTCTCTCTCTCTCTCTGCTCCTCTCCCGCCTCCCTCTCTCTCTCTCTGCTCCTCTCCCGCCTCTCTCTCTCTCTCTGCTCCTCTCCCGCCTCTCTCTCTCTCTCTGCTCCTCTCCCGCCTCTTCTCTCTCTCTCTCTGCTCCTCTCCCGCCTCTCTCTCTCTCTCTGCTCCTCTCCCGCCTCTCTCTCTCTCTCTCTGCTCCTCTCCCGCCTCCCTCTCTCTCTCTCTGCCTCCTCTCCCGCCTCCCTCTCTCTCTCTCTGCTCCTCTCCCGCCTCCCTCTCTCTCTCTCTCTGCTCCTCTCCGCCTCTCTCTCTCTCTGCTCCTCTCCCGCCTCTCTCTCTCTCTGCTCCTCTCCCGCCTCTCTCTCTCTGCTCTCTCCCTTTGCTGCCTCCTTCTCCTCCCTCTCTCGCTCTCTCTGTCTTTCTGTACTGTCTCCTATCGGCTTCGCTTGCCAGGACGCCCAGGCACCGAGGGAACTAGGAATGAGGTGAGTATACAAGGTTTTTTCACCACTTAAAAATCATACAGAACGATTTGGGACACTAAACCCCTGGTCCATAAGGACCTGTGGGTGGTTTACTGTCCCAAATTTGCCCTTACATGAAAAGCGTTTTGGAGCATGCTGGGGGTAGTGCGCGGCTTCATGGATCTTTCTTTACCCCAGGTCACTCCAGGACAGGACGTCTATGAATTAGAAATATCATCATAGAAATGTCTATAGAAATCTGACTGGAATATTGACTCTCGCCACAATGTTTCCTCTTGTACAATCTCCATTTTCTCCTCTGTCTCTTCTATCTTATTAATTACATTAAAATAATTTCCAGTAAGATTGTAGAGATAAGTTATTACATGGGATGATGACGTCCATATTCACTTCCCAGGAGCAGAATCTTCTAACATGGATGGAAGTGACACTGAGGAGAAGGTGATCCCAAGGTGGAGGAAGAAGAGGCCAAGGACGAGGAGGGAGCCTGGGAAGGAGGACATGACGCTGGGGCCGGGGACCCCCAGAATGGTGAGAACTGATGGACTTATCAGTCATTACTTTCTAGAACTGATTCCTCCTCTGTTTCCCCTTATTTCTGTCTTTATCCAGTTCCTCAAAATATCTCCAAGCACCTGATCAGTGTCAGTGTTGTGTCTTGATGAGCCTGATACTATCCTGTGTAACGACTATGGAAAACAGCGCGTGGACGAAGGGAGCAGAGATGAAGGGGTGTAAGGTGCTAGGGCGCAGGAATGAATGAGGACAGGAGTAGAAGGGTTTAGATGTACAGGGGTGCGTGTGGGGTACAGGGGTGCGGAGTGTGCAGTGGTGCATATGGGGTACAGGGGTGCGTATGGGGTGCAGGGGGTACAGCGGTGTGTATGGGGTGCAGGGGGTACAGGGGTGCGTATGGGGTGCAGGGGGTACGGGGGTGCAGGGGGTACAGAGGTGCATTTCTGCTGCATGGGCTAATTACTGACCAGTCTTTGCTTTTGTGGATGTAACAATTCCGTTACCCCTGACCCTTTTGCTCTCAGCAGATGACATAACATAACACAGGTTGTCCTAACCACCACAATTTTTTGTTGTGTAACAGATGACATAACCCGCAGCTCTGAGGAACGTCCGATATCTTTAGAAATGAAAGCGGATGATTGTGATATCACAGAAGATACAGACAAAGAGCGTGACAGGAGCCTGGATTTACCCTCCGCTCTTCACAGCAATAACCAATCATCTGAGCCGATTACACCGGGAATCAGTTCTGATATATCACAAAGAGAAGAAGAACATCCAAGAGCTTCAACAAAGGAGAAGCCGTATTCATGCTCCGAATGTGGCAAATGTTTTACTACCAAACGTAGTCTTATTACACACGGTAGAACTCACACAGGGGAGAAGCCATTTTCATGCTCTGAATGTGGAAAATGTTTTCCGGGTAATAACGCGCTTAGACAACATAAAATAATTCACAGAGTGGAGAAGCCACACTCATGCTCAGAATGTGGAAAAAGTTTTTTTGAGAATTGGCAGCTTAAAGCACATCGGAGAATTCACACAGGGGAGAAGCTATTTTCATGTTCAGAATGTGGCAGAAATTTTACTAAGAAAACACAATTTATTATACATCAGAGAAATCACACAGGGTTGAAGCCGTATTCATGTTCAGAATGTGGCAAATGCTTTGCGGTTAGTGCTGCGCTTACACGACATCAAAGAAGCCACACAGGGGAGAAGCCATATCCATGTTCAGAATGTGGAAAAAGTTTTTTTGACAAATCGCATCTTAAGGAACATCAGAGAAACCACACAGGGGAGAGGCCGTTTTCATGTTCGGAATGTGGCAAAGGTTTTATTAAGAAATCGTATCTTATTAAACATTGTAGAAGCCACACAGGGGAGAGGCCGTTTCCGTGCTCAGAATGTGACAAATGCTTTAAAAATAAATACAGTTTAATTTTACATTTGAAAATTCACACCGGTGAGAAGCCATATTCGTGTTCAGAATGTGACAAATGTTTTATTGATAAAGCATCTCTTTCATCTCATAAAGTAACTCACACTGGAGAAAAGAGATTTTTATGTACTCAATGTGGGAAGTCTTTTACAGGTAAACAAAGTCTTGTCATGCATTGGAGAATTCACACAGGGGAGAATCCGTATTCATGCACAGAATGTGGTAAATCTTTTAATAAAAAGTCAATTCTTCAAGACCATCAGAGAATTCACACCGGGGAGAAGCCATTCGAGTGTTTAGAATGCGGAAAAAGCTTTAAGACAAAATCACAGCGTCGATTACATCACAAAACCCACACAGGGGAGAAGCCGTTTTCATGTTCAGAATGTGGCAAAAGTTTTATTCAGAAATCTGCACTTGTTCAACATGAGAGAACTCACACAGGAGAGAAGCCATATTCATGTTCAGAATGTGGCAAAAGTTTTATTCAGAAATACGTACTTCTTCAGCATGAGAGAACTCACACAGGGGAGAAGCCGTATTCATGTTCAGAATGTGGCAGAGGTTTTTTTGAGAAATCACTGCTTGTTAAACATGAGAGAATTCACACGGGGGAGAAGCCGTTTTCATGTTCAGAATGTGGCAAATGTTTTACTCGTAATACGACGCTGATAAACCATAAGAGATTTCACACAGAGGAGAAGCCCTTTTCATGTTCGGAGTGTGGCAAAGGTTATATTAAGAAAGAAGATCTTACTATACACATGAGTCGTCACACAGGGGAGAAGCCGTTTTCATGTTCGGAGTGTGGAAAAGGTTTTGCGGCTAATTATTTACTTTCAAAACATAAAAAAATCCACACGGGGGAGAGGCCGTATTCATGTTCTGAATGTGGCAAAGGTTTTATTCAGAAATCCAGTCTTGTTATACACGAGAGAACTCACACAGGAGAGAAGCCGTTTTCATGCTCTGAATGTGGGAAAAGTTTTGCAATAAAATCTTGTCTTAAAAAGCATCAGAGAATTCACACAAAATAGAAACCAGTTTCGTGTTCGGGATGTGGTAAATGTCTTTACTTGATTTTATTTTATTATAAATGACGATAAAAATGTATTAAACAATAAACTGCACATGAAATAAAAGGCGGAGGACGCGTCCAATCATTCACTACAGCAAGAGAGAGGAAACTATAACTCACTGGGTTCTACACCGGGATCCAAACTCTTCTATGGATCTGTCTTACAGGACAAGACGCGAGTATTCCCAGCAATGTCCTGCCCGGCGTCCATACTGCTACTATATATACAGGATCAAAAGTCAGGAAATTAAAGGGCTCGTCCACTTTCTGCAAATAATTGATATTGTTTGTGTGAGGAAAAGTTTTACCCTTTTCCAATATACTTTCTGTATCAATTTCTCAGTTTCCTAGATCTCTGCTTGCTGTCAGTCTTCACAAATTTGATGTGACACAGGTGCGCAGCTTGTTAGTATAACACGGCTCTGATTACACTCTGCGATACTAGTGACTTGTGCACCTGTGTGACATCACATGACCATGGACAGATATCTATCCACTGGAAGTAAACTGTGACACTTTCCACAAATTGACAGCAAGCAGAGATCTAGAAATATGAGAGGAATTGCTACAGTAAGTACATTGGAAAACTTTTATACTGATTGTGTTATGAGTTATAATTATTTGCTGAAAGTGGACGGCCCCTTTAAGGCTACACGCACACGGCTGTAATAGTGGGGGGTATTCTGGGGCACCCAATCATCAGAAGACAGGACGCTTCTTTCTATGAAGAGGGGATGGGTGAGGAGGGCTCCCGTGTCTACAGCACCCGGCCGTGGGCTGGCCTGGGAGAGCACCCAGTTGTGTGCATGTCGGCCCAGACACCTCCTGTGCTCCGTCCCCCTACGTTGTTTTGGTAAAGTCGGGTTCGGCTATTATGTCCCATCAGGTCGTCAGGAGGTGACACGTGTTTCGTTATGTTGTACAGCTCCGGCATCTCCTAAATTATTACACAAGGTTTTCCTCTAACAATCTCGGCCTCCGGGGTAAGCGATATAAAGGGGGAGGCCAAACTAAGAACAGTAGATATATAGCGGGAGATTATCAGAAGTGTCTGAGGGCAGAACTGTCCTAGTTGCCCGCGGCAACCAATCAGAGATCAGCTTTCATTTATAAAATTATAAAATTAAAGCTGAGATGTGATTGGTTTCCATGGGCAACTAGAACAGTTTTACCTCAGAAACTTATGACAAATCTCCCCCTTGTATTGTATATAAATAGATGTGAGGGCGCCCTAAAAAGTCCCAGGACATCACAAAAAACGGGGAAATAGTTTGACCTAAAAACAATTTCCAAATGGGGAACACACGACCCTCTTCCACCTGGCGGAAGGTAAGTGCCGGGGAGAGACTTGTGTACGAGGCCGATAGACTCCCCCAGGGAGGACGAGGCTCCTCACATTCCAGAACTTTCCACCATATTCTGAGGAACGTGGAGAGATTGTGCTCCGTGTATGAGGGTTTCTCCTGAGATATTTTGATACCACACAAGGAAACATAATGAAGAGTAAGTCCCGGGACCAGGCCGAGAGAGAGGAGCCACGTGCACCATATGTGACGCCATCCCGGCGGCTGTAAGAAATACATGAGATATAGAGTTATATGTAACTGGTGTACGGAGTATTCCGGGTGTGGATGTGTGTCCTGATAACTCACCGCATCACTATACAGGAGGATCACTGTGTACACTAGTAGTGCCGACAATAAGTATCAGGAAGGACGACATTCAGGCTGATGGCAAAGCAGCTCCAGCACCGGCACCAGATCCAGCTCCAGCAACAGCACCAGCTCAAGCAACAGCTCCATCACCAGCTTCAGCACCAGCTCCAGCACAAGCTCCAGCACCAGCTCCACCACCAGCTCCAGCAACAGCTCCACCACCAGCTCCACCACCAGCTCCAGCTCCACCTCCAGCTCCAGCACCAGCTCCAGTTAAAGGGATATGTCTGCATGTATGTTCCCTCCTCCATGCGCAGTTAAAGGGATATGTCGGCATGTATGTGTGTTCTCCAATGCTTCTTCCGACTGATGAGCTACCTGAGCGCTCGGCGGGGCTGTGAGTAGGAAATACTCTTCTCCCACTTACCATAGGATTCCCTCGCCTCCGCTGAGCGCTTGCTCTTGTGGAGGCTGCGGAAAGATGTCGCTTGCTAACTTTTGTCATTCTGCATTTTGTGATTGCTCCATCTGATCCCAAAACAGGAAAGCAGCACTCCGTGAAAAAATGGTGTTTATTTCGCCAGTGGGCAGATTCAGCTGTCTCTATGCAGCCATTGTCAAGCATAGTGAATGTTAGTACAAGGCGGGTTTTTATCACCCACAGGATGTGACATCATTAAACAAGTAACATTGAATAAAGCATTAAAAATGACATCAGTATGTGATGAATAGTGATAAGATAGTGATACAAAGTTTCAGTGGATCAATTGAGAACATAATTAGTGCATTAACAAAGTTTGCCAGCGGACAATCAGCCCAGGGATCCGTCATGCCTACATAAAAAAGTCAAAGGCGCATGTCTAAAGAGGGTTACCTAGGCAACCAGGAAAACACAACAATGATAGTAATGATGAGGCACACAGGAGGGGAGGGGGGAGGGGGTTTAAATCCATTAGAAAAACGGCACAAGGAACTCTAAAACCCACACATCAAGATCAGGGCTTACCTCAATCCGGATCACATGAGGCTCCCGGGGGGGACTAGCTGGGACGGTGCGACTGCGTTGCGGAGTGCCCGAGAGGCACCCGCCGCGGTCGATCATGTCTCTCAGCAACGTCACTCACGCAGGGACGCCTCTACGCCACACAGGACATTATAAGCACGATGAGTTGGGTTGTTGCTTTATTACTCCTTACCGTTACCTTGAATGGATTGGTGGCATAGAACCACCATTATTAACGTTTCTCTTTACTATACTTACACCAAGCGACCCTATACATATTTCTGTGCGTATGACCCTGTGATCGAGTCCTTACTTACCTTTATATTGGCACCTGTACTCATTTTTCCGCTTCCAAGATGGCCGCTGCCCGATCTGGACACTCTCGCGAGAGTAGAGGCGTCCCTGCGTGAGTGACGTTGCTGAGAGACATGATCGACCGCGGCGGGTGCCTCTCGGGCACTCCGCAACGCAGTCGCACCGTCCCAGCTAGTCCCCCCCGGGAGCCTCATGTGATCCGGATTGAGGTAAGCCCTGATCTTGATGTGTGGGTTTTAGAGTTCCTTGTGCCGTTTTTCTAATGGATTTAAACCCCCTCCCCCCTCCCCTCCTGTGTGCCTCATCATTACTATCATTGTTGTGTTTTCCTGGTTGCCTAGGTAACCCTCTTTAGACATGCGCCTTTGACTTTTTTATGTAGGCATGACGGATCCCTGGGCTGATTGTCCGCTGGCAAACTTTGTTAATGCACTAATTATGTTCTCAATTGATCCACTGAAACTTTGTATCACTATCTTATCACTATTCATCACATACTGATGTCATTTTTAATGCTTTATTCAATGTTACTTGTTTAATGATGTCACATCCTGTGGGTGATAAAAACCCGCCTTGTACTAACATTCACTATGCTTGACAATGGCTGCATAGAGACAGCTGAATCTGCCCACTGGCGAAATAAACACCATTTTTTCACGGAGTGCTGCTTTCCTGTTTTGAATTTTGATCATCCATGGGATTTGGAGTCGGATCCTTTTGAAGCCTGCACCCATCACGAATTTTAATTCGTCTTTTTCATTGTGCTGCTCCCCACTCATATTTTTCCTGATCCCAAAACATGAAAACAAACAACTCTACCTCCATCCGCAACCAATTGTCAATGTATACACGAAGTATGAAACAAACAGGTCAGGTCGGATGCTATAGTGGCGTATACAGGTCGGGTGCTATAGTGGCGTATACAGGTCGGGTGCTATAGTGTCGTATACAGGTCGGGTGCTATAGTGACGTATACAGGTTAGGTGCTATAGTGGCGTATACAGGTCGGGTGCTATAGTGGCGTATACAGGTCGGGTGCTATAGTGGCGTATACAGGTCGGGTGCTATAGTGGCGTATACAGGACGGGGGGCTATAGTGGCGTATACAGGACGGGGTGCTATAGTGGCGTATACAGGACGGGGGGCTATAGTGGCGTATACAGGTCGGGTGCTATAGTGACGTATACAGGTCAGGTGCTATAGTGGCGTATACAGGACGGGGGGCTATAGTGGCGTATACAGGTCGGGTGCTATAGTGGCGTATACAGGTTAGGTGCTATAGTGGCGTATACAGGACGGGGGGCTATAGTGGCGTATACAGGTCGGGTGCTATAGTGACGTATACAGGTCAGGTGCTATAGTGGCGTATACAGGACGGGGGGCTATAGTGGCGTATACAGGTCGGGTGCTATAGTGGCGTATACAGGTCGGGGTGCTATAGTGGCGTATACAGGACGGGGTGCTATAGTGGCGTATACAGGTCAGGTGCTATAGTGGCGTATACAGGTCGGGTGCTATAGTGGCGTATACAGGTCGGGTGCTATAGTGGCGTATACAGGACAGGGGGGTATAGTGGCGTATACAGGTCGGGTGCTATAGTGGCGTATACAGGTCGGGTGCTATAGTGGCGTATACAGGTCGGATGCTATAGTGGCGTATACAGGTCGGGTGCTATAGTGGCGTATACAGGTCGGGTGCTATAGTGTCGTATACAGGTCGGGTGCTATAGTGACGTATACAGGTCGGGTGCTATAGTGACGTATACAGGTTAGGTGCTATAGTGGCGTATACAGGTCGGGTGCTATACTGGCGTATACAGGTCGGGTGCTATAGTGGCGTATACAGGTCGGGTGCTATAGTGGCGTATACAGGACGGGGGGCTATAGTGGCGTATACAGGACGGGGTGCTATAGTGGCGTATACAGGACGGGGGGCTATAGTGGCGTATACAGGTCGGGTGCTATAGTGACGTATACAGGTCAGGTGCTATAGTGGCGTATACAGGACGGGGGGCTATAGTGGCGTATACAGGTCGGGTGCTATAGTGGCGTATACAGGTCGGGGTGCTATAGTGGCGTATACAGGACGGGGTGCTATAGTGGCGTATACAGGTCAGGTGCTATAGTGGCGTATACAGGTCGGGTGCTATAGTGGCGTATACAGGTCAGGTGCTATAGTGGCGTATACAGGACAGGGGGGTATAGTGGCGTATACAGGTCGGGTGCTATAGTGGCGTATACAGGTCGGGTGCTATAGTGGCGTATACAGGACAGGGGGGTATAGTGGCGTATACAGGTCGGGTGCTATAGTGGCGTATACAGGTCGGGTGCTATAGTGGCGTATACAGGACGGGGTGCTATAGTGGCGTATACAGGTCGGGTGCTATAGTGGCGTATACAGGTCGGGTGCTATAGTGGCGTATACAGGTCGGGTGCTATAGTGGCGTATACAGGTCGGGTGCTATAGTGGCGTATACAGGTCGGGGGGCTATAGTGGCGTATACAGGTCGGGCGCTATAGTGACGTATACAGGACGGGTGCTATAGTGGCGTATACAGGTCGGGTGCTATAGTGGCGTATACAGGTCGTGTGCTATAGTGGCGTATACAGGACGGGGGGCTATAGTGGCGTATACAGGTCGGGCGCTATAGTGTTGTATACAGGTCGGGCGCTATAGCGGCGTATACAGGTCGGGGTGCTATAGTGGCGTATACAGGTCGGATGCTATAGTGGCGTATACAGGTCGGGTGCTATAGTGTCGTATACAGGTCGGGTGCTATAGTGGCGTATACAGGACGGGGGGCTATAGTGGCGTATACAGGACGGGGGGCTATAGTGGCGTATACAGGACGGGGGGCTATAGTGGCGTATACAGGACGGGGGGCTATAGTGGCGTATACAGGACGGGGGGCTATAGTGGCGTATACAGGACGGGGTGCTATAGTGGCGTATACAGGTCAGGTGCTATAGTGGCGTATACAGGTCGGGTGCTATAGTGGCGTATACAGGTCGGGGTGCTATAGTGGCGTATACAGGACGGGGTGCTATAGTGGCGTATACAGGTCAGGTGCTATAGTGGCGTATACAGGTCGGGTGCTATAGTGGCGTATACAGGTCGGGTGCTATAGTGGCGTATACAGGACAGGGGGGTATAGTGGCGTATACAGGTCGGGTGCTATAGTGGCGTATACAGGTCGGGTGCTATAGTGGCGTATACAGGACAGGGGGGTATAGTGGCGTATACAGGTCGGGTGCTATAGTGGCGTATACAGGTCGGGTGCTATAGTGGCGTATACAGGACGGGGTGCTATAGTGGCGTATACAGGTCGGGTGCTATAGTGGCGTATACAGGTCGGGTGCTATAGTGGCGTATACAGGTCGGGTGCTATAGTGGCGTATACAGGTCGGGTGCTATAGTGGCGTATACAGGTCGGGGGGCTATAGTGGCGTATACAGGTCGGGCGCTATAGTGACGTATACAGGACGGGTGCTATAGTGGCGTATACAGGTCGGGTGCTATAGTGGCGTATACAGGTCGGGTGCTATAGTGGCGTATACAGGTCGGGTGCTATAGTGGCGTATACAGGTCGGGTGCTATAGTGGCGTATACAGGTCGGGCGCTATAGTGGCGTATACAGGACGGGGTGCTATAGTGGCGTATACAGGACGGGGGGCTATAGTGACGTATACAGGACGGGTGCTATAGTGGCGTATACAGGTCGGGCGCTATAGTGGCGTATACAGGTCGGGTGCTATAGTGGCGTATACAGGTCGGGTGCTATAGTGGCGTATACAGGTCGGGTGCTATAGTGGCGTATACAGGTCGGGCGCTATAGTGGCGTATACAGGTCGGGTGCTATAGTGGCGTATACAGGTCGGGTGCTATAGTGGCGTATACAGGTCGGGCGCTATAGTGGCGTATACAGGTCGGGTGCTATAGTGGCGTATACAGGTCGGGTGCTATAGTGACGTATACCCTTAGCGTATACCAAGAATGTGGTGGGAACCAAAGACTCCTTACTTGTCTGGAGAACAAACTGTCTACACAATCAAAATGATCTTTACCTGAGGCGTCTGTGTGTCCCTGCCCTTACCCTGCCCTCACCCTGCCCTCACCTGGTCCTTACCCTGCCCTTACCCTGCCCTCACCCTGCCCTCACCTGGTCCTTACCCTGCCCTTACCCTGCCCTCACCCTTCCCTCACCCTGCCCTCACCTGGTCCTTACCCTGCCCTTACCCTGCCCTCACCCTTCCCTCACCCTGCCCTCACCTGGTCCTTACCCTGCCCTCACCCTTCCCTCACCCTGCCCTTACCCTGCCCTCACCCTGCCCTTACCCTGCCCTCACCCGGCCCTCACCCTTCCCTCACCCTGCCCTCACCCTGCCCTTACCCCCACAAGGGCCTGGTTTGTAATCATTTCTTTACCAAGTACAGGCAGTCCCCGGGCTACGTACAGGATCAGTTCTGTAGGTTTGTTCTTAAGTTGAATTTGTATGTAAGTCGGAACTGTATATTTTATAATTGTAGCCCCAGACAAACTTTTTTGGCCTCTGTGACAATTGGATTTGAAAAATGTTGGATTGTCATCAGAACCAGGAGTAACAATAAAGCTTCATTACAGACGCCTGTGATATCTGTTACAGCTGATTATTGTAACCTAGGGCTAAAGTACAGGAAATTACCAACATCCAGAGGTCCGTCTGTAACTAGGGGTCGTCTGTAACTCGGGTGTTCTTAAGTAGGGGACCGCCTGTATATACATGTACATTTATCTCGATTCAGTAATAATTACATTTCACAGTGTTGCTTGAAAGCAGAATCCTTACATTTAAAAACTGATTTTACAATTCCTTTTTTAACCCCTTAAGGACGCAGCCAGTGTAAAGCTTAAGGCTCATCCAAATTTTTGGATTCTGCCTTGCGTCGCTTTACATGGTTATAACTTTTGTTACTTATCAGAGTGATTCTGAGACTGTTTTTTCCCCACATGTTGTGCTTCATTTTACTGGTAAATTTTGGCGATAAGTTTTGCGTTTATGTACAAAAAAAAGAAAAAATTATGAATTTTTTGAAAAATTTGCCATTTTCGAAATCATTGCGTTTTCAGGCAGATAGATTTACCACCTGAATAAGTTGCTGAATAACATTTCCCATTTGTCTACTTTACATTTCATCATTTGTGACGTCACGCGGCTACAAATATCAATTTTCCGTACTTTCAGAATTGACTATTTTGGGGATAAATACTGTTTTGAATTAAATTTTACATATTTAGCATCAAAAACCCCCAAATATAACCAACCCATTATCAGATCTGCCCCCGCAAAGTATCAGAAACAGCTTTTAGGAAGATCGTTAACCCCTTGAGATCTTCATAGTAATTACATCAAAATGGAGGTGAAATTTAGAAAGGTCAAATTTTGTCGGTTATACGTTCATTTAGCCCTAAAATTTACACATTTCCAAAAGATAAAAAGAGAAAACCCACCATACAATTTGTTATGAAATTTCTCCCGATTACAGAGATCCCCCCACATGTGGCCGTTACTCCTCCCGAGTGCAGAGACCCCCCACATGTGGCCGTTACTCCTCCCGAATGCAGAGACCCCCCACATGTGGCCGTTACTCCTCCCGAGTACAGAGACCCCCCACATGTGGCCGTTACTCCTCCCGAGTGCAGAGACCCCCCACATGTGGCCGTTACTCCTCCCGAGTGCAGAGACCCCCCACATGTGGCCGTTACTTCTCCCCAGTACAGAGACCCCCCACATGTGGCCGTTACTTCTCCCCAGTGCAGAGACCCCCCACATGTGGCCGTTACTTCTCCCGAGTGCAGAGACCCCCACATGTGGCCGTTACTTCTCCCTAGTGCAGAGACCCCCCACATGTAACCGTTACTTCTCCCGAGTGCAGAGACCCCCCACATGTGGCCGTTACTTCTCCCGAGTGCAGAGACCCCCCACATGTGGCCGTTACTTCTCCCGAGTGCAGAGACCCCCCCACATGTGGCCGTTACTTCTCCCGAGTGCAGAGACCCCCCACATGTGGCCGTTACTTCTCCCGAGTGCAGAGACCCCCCACATGTGGCCGTTACTTCTCCCGAGTACAGAGAACCCCCACATGTGGCCGTTACTTCTCCCGAGTGCAGAGACCCCCCCCCCACATGTGGCCGTTACTTCTCCCGAGTGCAGAGACCCCCCACATGTGGCCGTTACTTCTCCCGAGTGCAGAGACCCCCACATGTGGCCGTTACTTCTCCCTAGTGCAGAGACCCCCCACATGTAACCGTTACTTCTCCCGAGTGCAGAGACCCCCCACATGTGGCCGTTACTTCTCCCGAGTGCAGAGACCCCCCACATGTGGCCGTTACTTCTCCCCAGTACAGAGACCCCCCACATGTGGCCGTTACTTCTCCCCAGTGCAGAGACCCCCCACATGTGGCCGTGACTTCTCCCCAGTGCAGAGACCCCCCACATGTGGCCGTTACTTCTCCCCAGTGCAGAGACCCCCCACATGTGGCCGTTACTTCTCCCGAGTGCAGAGACCCCCCCACATGTGGCCGTTACTTCTCCCGAGTGCAGAGACCCCCCACATGTGGCCGTTACTTCTCCCGAGTGCAGAGACCCCCCACATGTGGCCGTTACTTCTCCCGAGTACAGAGACCCCCCACATGTGGCCGTTACTTCTCCCGAGTGCAGAGACCCCCCACATGTGGCCGTTACTTCTCCCGAGTACAGAGAACCCCCACATGTGGCCGTTACTTCTCCCGAGTACAGAGACTCCCCACATGTGGCCGTTACTTCTCCCGAGTGCAGAGACCCCCCCCACATGTGGCCGTTACTTCTCCCGAGTTACTTCTCCCGAGGGCTTGTTTTTTGCGGGACATGTTGTACTTTGCTCCAGTATCATCCTGGAGTACAGAGGTTTTTTTGATCACTTTTTATTGTATTTTTTGTGGGATTAAATAGGTAAATATAATTTTTGGAGGGTTTTTTACATTTTTTTTTTTTTACGGCGTTTATCATACGGATTCAATAATTGTTTACATTTGTTTTTTGGGTTATTATGGAAGCGGTGATACTATATATATGTGGGGTTTGTGATATGATATAGACTTTTTTGGCGTTATATGTCTCTTTATATGTTTTCGGGCTTATGGGCATTTTTATTGATTTATTAATTTATTTTTTATTGAATAACTTTTTTACAATTTCCACCATGGGACATGAACAGGCAATCGTCTGATTACTTGGTCATGACAATACTCTGCAATACTTGTAATGTTGCAGGGGAGACGACAGACAACGTGCTGAATATAACAATAAACTTTACTGAACTAGTAATAAATACAGAAAATGTCCATGTAATGCAGATAATAATGCAGACGGATTTCCTTTAGCCTCACTGCAGGAATGGGGGTCTTTCTTCAGCCGCACACGTCTGCGGGACGAGAGACTCCCTCTCCGTCCACGCTGTCCTAAGACCTCACCTGCAGACTGTTCTTTTCTGGAGCTCACCACCAGAGTTCTGGGCACAGTACTTTCTCTCCTTAGTACCAAGTAGGGGCTTATATCTTAGCCAGGAGCACACAGGCACAGCACCACTTCTGCCTCTTCTCAGCTCCTCTGACCTCTCACACTGAATCACTTTCTTTTCTTGCTCCTTGCAGGATCTCCTCTTCTGTACCCTGGTGCCATCTACTGGACAAAGATCTACACTGCAGCCCCTTGTTACATACTGATGCATTGCAGGGTATTAACAGTGTCAGCCTATGCACATGCACAGACGCCATCTTACAGGCACTGCCTACAAGCAGCCCTGGGGTCCCGATCAGACCCCAGGGCTGCCATAGCAATGATCGGAGCCCCCCAAAGACACCGGAAGGGGGGGGGGGCGATCGTGGGGAAAAGACGCCCCAAAGGCTCTAGTATGGCACAGAAGTCTGCGGGAGAAGCCTAGCGGGAGCCCGCACAATACTAGTACAGTGCGGAATGCAAAGGGGTTTACTGAGCATGGAGGAGTGAACATACATGGAGACATTTCCCTTTATCTGGACATGGAGGAGGGAACATACATGGAGACATATACCTTTAACTGGGCCAGGAGGAGGGAACATACATGGAGACATATCCCTTTTACTGGGCATAAAAGAGCGAACATACATGAAGACATATCCCTTTAACTGGGCCTGGAGGAGTGAACATACATGGAGACATATCCCTTTAACTGGGCCTGGAGGAGTGAACATACATGGAGACATATCCCTTTATCTGGGCCTGGAGGAGGGAACATACATGGAGACATATCCCTTTAACTGGGCATAGAGGACTGAACATACATGGAGACATATCCCTTTAACTGGGCCTGGAGGAGAGAACATACATGGAGACATATCCCTTTAACTGGGCCTTGAGGAGGGAACATACATGGAGACATATCCCTTTAACTGGGCATGAAGGAGGGAACATACATGGAGACATATCCCTTTAACTGGGCCTGGAGGAGAGAACATACATGGAGACATATCCCTTTAACTGGGCATGAAGGAGGGAACATACATGGAGACATATTCCTTTAACTGGGCCTGGAGGAGAGAACATACATGGAGACATATCCCTTTAACTGGGAATGGAGGAGGGAACATACAAGGAGACATATCCCTTTAACTGGGCCTGGAGGAGAGAACATACATGGAGACATATCCCTTTAACTGGGAATGGAGGAGAGAACATACATGGAGACATATCCCTTTAACTGGGAATGGAGGAGGGAACATACATGGAGACATATCCCTTTAACTGGGCCTGGAGGAGAGAACATACATGGAGACATATCCCTTTAACTGGGCCTGGAGGAGAGAACATACATGGAGACATATCCCTTTAACTGGGAATGGAGGAGGGAACATACATGGAGACATATCCCTTTAACTGGGAATGGAGGAGGGAACATACAAGGAGACATATCCCTTTAACTGGGCCTGGAGGAGAGAACATACATGGAGACATTGTATCTGTGTATGATCAGCGCATGTGCAGTGTGTACTATAGTCTTGTGTATATTGCATTGGCTCTCACTTCCTATTGGCTGCAGTGTGTCAGCTGATCAGTGTAGAGGAGCCGCAGGGCAGTGCAGCAGGGGGCGCCAGCGAGCATCACACAGGACGCCGTTAGCAGCAGGGGGCGCCAGCGTGCATCACACAGGACACCACCAGCAGCAGGGGGCGCTAGTGAGCATCACACAGGACACTGCTAGCAGCAGGGGGCGCCAGCAAGCATCACACAGGATGCCGTTAGCAGCAGGGGGCGCCAGCGAGCATCACACAGGACACCACCAGCAGCAGGGGGCGCTAGTGAGCATCACACAGGACACTGCTAGCAGCAGGGGGCGCCAGCAAGCATCACACAGGACACCGCCAGCAGCAGGGGGCGCCAGCGAGCATCACACAGGACACCACCAGCAGCAGGGGGCGCTAGTGAGCATCACACAGGACACCGCTAGCAGCAGGGGGCGCCAGCGAGCATCACACAGGACACTGCTAGCAGCAGGGGGCGCTAGTGAGCATCACACAGGACGCCGTTAGCAGCAGGGGGCACCAGCGAGCATCACACAGGACACTGCTAGCAGCAGGGGGCGCCAGCGAGCATCACACAGGACACTGCTAGCAGCAGGGGGCGCCAGCAAGCATCACACAGGACGCCGTTAGCAGCAGGGGGCGCCAGCGAGCATCACACAGGACATCACCAGCAGCAGGGGGCGCTAGTGAGCATCACACAGGACACTGCTAGCAGCAGGGGGCGCCAGCAAGCATCACACAGGACATCGCTAGCAGCAGGGGGCGCCAGCGAGCATCACACAGGACATCGCTAGCAGCAGGGGGCGCCAGCAAGCATCACACAGGACATCGCTAGCAGCAGGGGGCGCCAGCAAGCATCACACAGGACATCGCTAGAAGCAGGGGGCGCCAGCGAGCATCACAAAGGACGCCGTTAGCAGCAGGGGGCGCCAGCGAGCATCACACAGGACACCACCAGCAGCAGGGGGCGCCAGCGAGCATCACACAGGACACCGCTAGCAGCAGGGGGCGCCAGCGAGCATCACACAGGACGCCGCCAGCAGCAGGGGGCACCAGCGAGCATCACACAGGACGCCGCCAGCAGCAGGGGGTGCCAGCGAGCATCACACAGGACGCAGCCAGCAGCAGGGGGCGCCAGCGAGCATCACACAGGACGGCGCTAGCAGCAGGGGGCGCCAGCGAGCATCACACAGGACACCACCAGCAGCAGGGGGCGCCAGCGAGCATCACACAGGACGCCGCCAGCAGCAGGGGGCGCCAGCGAGCATCACACAGGACACTGCTAGCAGCAGGGGGCGCCAGCAAGCATCACACAGGACGCCGTTAGCAGCAGGGGGCGCCAGCGAGCATCACACAGGACACCACCAGCAGCAGGGGGCGCCAGCGAGCATCACACAGGACGCCGTTAGCAGCAGGGGGCGCTAGTGAGCATCACACAGGACACTGCTAGCAGCAGGGGGCGCCAGCAAGCATCACACAGGACGCCGTTAGCCGCAGGGGGCGCCAGCGAGCATCACACAGGACACCACCAGCAGCAGGGGGCGCTAGTGAGCATCACACAGGACACTGCTAGCAGCAGGGGGCGCCAGCAAGCATCACACAGGACGCCGTTAGCAGCAGGGGGCGCCAGCGAGCATCACACAGGACACCACCAGCAGCAGGGGGCGCCAGCGAGCATCACACAGGACGCCGCCAGCAGCAGGGGGCACCAGCGAGCATCACACAGGACGCCGCCAGCAGCAGGGGGTGCCAGCGAGCATCACACAGGACGCAGCCAGCAGCAGGGGGCGCCAGCGAGCATCACACAGGACGGCGCTAGCAGCAGGGGGCGCCAGCGAGCATCACACAGGACACCACCAGCAGCAGGGGGCGCTAGTGAGCATCACACAGGACACTGCTAGCAACAGGGGGCGCCAGCAAGCATCACACAGGACGCCGTTAGCAGCAGGGGGCGCCAGCGAGCATCACACAGGACACCACCAGCAGCAGGGGGCGCTAGTGAGCATCACACAGGACACTGCTAGCAGCAGGGGGCGCCAGCAAGCATCACACAGGACGCCGTTAGCAGCAGGGGGCGCCAGCGAGCATCACACAGGACACCACCAGCAGCAGGGGGCGCCAGCGAGCATCACACAGGACGCCGCCAGCAGCAGGGGGCACCAGCGAGCATCACACAGGACGCCGCCAGCAGCAGGGGGTGCCAGCGAGCATCACACAGGACGCAGCCAGCAGCAGGGGGCGCCAGCGAGCATCACACAGGACGGCGCTAGCAGCAGGGGGCGCCAGCGAGCATCACACAGGACACCGCCAGCAGCAGGGGGCGCCAGCGAGCATCACACAGGACGCCGCCAGCAGCAGGGGGCGCCAGCGAGCATCACACAGGACACCGCTAGCAGCAGGGGGCGCCAGCGAGCATCACACAGGACACCGCTAGCAGCAGGGGGCGCCAGCGAGCATCACACAGGACGCCGCTAGCAGCAGGGGGCGCCAGCGAGCATCACACAGGACACCGCTAGCAGCAGGGGGCGCCAGCGAGCATCACACAGGACGCCGCTAGCAGCAGGGGGCGCCAGCGAGCATCACACAGGACGCCGCTAGCAGCAGGGGGCGCCAGCGAGCATCACACAGGACGCCGCTAGCAGCAGGGGGCGCCAGCGAGCATCACACAGGGCACCGCTAGCAGCAGGGGGCACCAGCGAGCATCACACAGGACACCGCTAGCAGCAGGGGGCTCCAGCGAGCATCACACAGGACGCCGCTAGCAGCAGGGGGTGCCAGCGAGCATCACACAGGAGACCGCTAGCAGCAGGGGGCACGAGCAAGCATCACACAAGACACCGCTAGCAGCAGGGGGCGCCAGCGAGCATCACACAGGACACCGCTAGCAGCAGGGGGTGCCAGCGAGCATCACACAGGAGACCGCTAGCAGCAGGGGGCGCCAGCGAGCATTACACAGGACACCGCTAGCAGCAGGGGGCGCCAGCGAGCATCACACAGGACACCGCCAGCAGCAGGGGGCGCCAGCGAGCATCACACAGGACGCCGCTAGCAGCAGGGGGCGCCAGTGAGCATCACACAGGACATCGCTAGCAGCAGGGGGCGCCAGCGAGCATCACACAGGACGGCGCTAGCAGCAGGGGGCGCCAGCGAGCATCACACAGGACGCCGCTAGCAGCAGGGGGCGCCAGCGAGCATCACACAGGACGGCGCTAGCAGCAGGGGGCGCCAGCGAGCATCACACAGGACACCACCAGCAGCAGGGGGCGCCAGCGAGCATCACACAGGACGCCGCCAGCAGCAGGGGGCGCCAGCGAGCATCACACAGGACACTGCTAGCAGCAGGGGGCGCCAGCAAGCATCACACAGGACGCCGTTAGCAGCAGGGGGCGCCAGCGAGCATCACACAGGACACCACCAGCAGCAGGGGGCGCCAGCGAGCATCACACAGGACGCCGTTAGCAGCAGGGGGCGCCAGCGAGCATCACACAGGACACCACCAGCAGCAGGGGGCGCTAGTGAGCATCACACAGGACACTGCTAGCAGCAGGGGGCGCCAGCAAGCATCACACAGGACGCCGTTAGCCGCAGGGGGCGCCAGCGAGCATCACACAGGACACCACCAGCAGCAGGGGGCGCTAGTGAGCATCACACAGGACACTGCTAGCAGCAGGGGGCGCCAGCAAGCATCACACAGGACGCCGTTAGCAGCAGGGGGCGCCAGCGAGCATCACACAGGACACCACCAGCAGCAGGGGGCGCCAGCGAGCATCACACAGGACGCCGCCAGCAGCAGGGGGCACCAGCGAGCATCACACAGGACGCCGCCAGCAGCAGGGGGTGCCAGCGAGCATCACACAGGACGCAGCCAGCAGCAGGGGGCGCCAGCGAGCATCACACAGGACGGCGCTAGCAGCAGGGGGCGCCAGCGAGCATCACACAGGACACCACCAGCAGCAGGGGGCGCTAGTGAGCATCACACAGGACACTGCTAGCAGCAGGGGGCGCCAGCAAGCATCACACAGGACGCCGTTAGCAGCAGGGGGCGCCAGCGAGCATCACACAGGACACCACCAGCAGCAGGGGGCGCTAGTGAGCATCACACAGGACACTGCTAGCAGCAGGGGGCGCCAGCAAGCATCACACAGGACGCCGTTAGCAGCAGGGGGCGCCAGCGAGCATCACACAGGACACCACCAGCAGCAGGGGGCGCCAGCGAGCATCACACAGGACGCCGCCAGCAGCAGGGGGCACCAGCGAGCATCACACAGGACGCCGCCAGCAGCAGGGGGTGCCAGCGAGCATCACACAGGACGCAGCCAGCAGCAGGGGGCGCCAGCGAGCATCACACAGGACGGCGCTAGCAGCAGGGGGCGCCAGCGAGCATCACACAGGACACCGCCAGCAGCAGGGGGCGCCAGCGAGCATCACACAGGACGCCGCCAGCAGCAGGGGGCGCCAGCGAGCATCACACAGGACACCGCTAGCAGCAGGGGGCGCCAGCGAGCATCACACAGGACACCGCTAGCAGCAGGGGGCGCCAGCGAGCATCACACAGGACGCCGCTAGCAGCAGGGGGCGCCAGCGAGCATCACACAGGACACCGCTAGCAGCAGGGGGCGCCAGCGAGCATCACACAGGACGCCGCTAGCAGCAGGGGGCGCCAGCGAGCATCACACAGGACGCCGCTAGCAGCAGGGGGCGCCAGCGAGCATCACACAGGACGCCGCTAGCAGCAGGGGGCGCCAGCGAGCATCACACAGGGCACCGCTAGCAGCAGGGGGCACCAGCGAGCATCACACAGGACACCGCTAGCAGCAGGGGGCTCCAGCGAGCATCACACAGGACGCCGCTAGCAGCAGGGGGTGCCAGCGAGCATCACACAGGAGACCGCTAGCAGCAGGGGGCACGAGCAAGCATCACACAAGACACCGCTAGCAGCAGGGGGCGCCAGCGAGCATCACACAGGACACCGCTAGCAGCAGGGGGTGCCAGCGAGCATCACACAGGAGACCGCTAGCAGCAGGGGGCGCCAGCGAGCATTACACAGGACACCGCTAGCAGCAGGGGGCGCCAGCGAGCATCACACAGGACACCGCCAGCAGCAGGGGGCGCCAGCGAGCATCACACAGGACGCTGCTAGCAGCAGGGGGCGCCAGTGAGCATCACACAGGACATCGCTAGCAGCAGGGGGCGCCAGCGAGCATCACACAGGACGGCGCTAGCAGCAGGGGGCGCCAGCGAGCATCACACAGGACGCCGCTAGCAGCAGGGGGCGCCAGCGAGCATCACACAGGACACCACTATCAGCATCTTCTTGATCGGAGAGTTTTCCGCCGTCTCATCCTTACGGCACAGGGAATTCCTGAAATTCCTCAGCCTCAAAGTTTTAGGTGCGGTCCATGATGCCGGCTCCATCTTAATATGAAGTCTCTGTTACAGAACTTTTAGGAAAATAAGACAAGTAGAAATGACAGGAATTGATCTATCAGCTAGATTTACCTTAACAGTCCCCCCTAAATCCTGGAATTTCTCTCGGCTACTCTTAGGGTGATGCCACACGTGGCGTTTTTAGTCCGTTTTTCCCAATTATCTCAATAGATAAACAGGTTGTAAGCAGCCAAACGCATGGTAAAAGGCCAAAAACGGACTGAAAACAGATGTTTAAAAACTGACCAAAAACGCTATGAGTGGCATCATCCTTAAGCTACATTCACACTACCGTATGGGGAATGTATATACGGCCGATATACATCCCCCATAGACGGCAATATGTTTTAGGGGTGGTTGATCTCAGAGGAATATCTTCATTATGCAAATTTAGGTAACGTGAGTTAGGGGTCTTTGGATTGTCTAACTGCAGGATACAACCTCTCGTGGTTACATACATTAGAGTCATTACAATTGGTGAGAGCTAAGCATAGACCTTGGGTGCTATGCCAGGGGAATCTCCAGTCACCGTTGGTTTTAGGAAATCGTCCGGATGCCGGTGCTATTCTTTAGGTAACTTCTGCTGTTGATCATGAGACTTGAGTTTCGCTGACAGCTATATATCTGGTTATAACTGATATTTCATAACAAACAGAGTACAAAAGTATATAATGCAGAGGGCACATGTATACAGACATAAAGCAGGTGATTATCATAGACATATAATCATTACCTTGACCCTCACAATCCCCCCAAATGCTGAGCTTTTCCCTACACTTCGCTGAGCACATTCTTCCTGCAGGCTGTCCATGTGATGGGAGAGGGGAGAGGATTTGCTTCACTGAGTCGCCAACCCAACGGCCCTTGCGGTGCTCAGGATAACGTCCCAGCACTAACCTGACTAACACATGGGGGGTCATTTACTAAGGGCCCGATTCGCGTTTTTACGACGGGTTACCCAAATAAAAACGCTCCTCCTCTCCCGCCTCTCTCTCTCTCTGCTCCTCTCCGGCCTCACTCTCTCTGCTCCTCTCCGGCCTCACTCTCCTCTGCTCCTCTCCGGCCCCTCTCTCTCTGCTCCTCTCCGGCCTCACTCTCCTCTGCTCCTCCCCGGCCTCACTCTCTCTGCTCCTCTCCGGCCCCTCTCTCTATGCTCCTCTCCGGCCTCACTCTCTCTGCTTCTCTCCGGCCTCACTCTCTCTGCTTCTTTCCGGCCTCACTCTCTCTGCTCCTCCCCGGCCTCACTCTCTCTGCTCCTCCCCGGCCTCACTCTCTCTGCTCCTCCCCGGCCTCACTCTCTCTGCTCCTCTCCGGCCTCACTCTCTCTGCTCCTCTCCGGCCTCACTCTCTCTGCTCCTCTCCGGCCTCACTCTCTCTGCTCCTCTCCGGCCTCACTCTCTCTGCTGCTCTCCGGCGCCTCTCTCTTTGCTCCTCTCCCGCGCCTCTCTCTCTCTGATCCTCTCCCGCGCCCCTCTCTCTCTGCTCCTCTCCGGCCTCACTCTCTCTGCTCCTCTCTGGCCTCACTCTCTCTGCTCCTCCCCGGCCTCACTCTCTCTGCTCCTCTCCGGCCTCACTCTCACTGCTGCTCTCTGGCGCCTCTCTCTCTGCTCCTCTCCCACGCCTCTCTCTCTCTCTCTGCTCCTCTCCGGCCTCACTCTCTCTGCTCCTCTCCGGCCTCACTCTCTCTGCTCCTCTCTGGCCTCACTCTCTCTGCTCCTCTCCGGCCTCACTCTCTCTGCTCCTCTCCGGCCTCACTCTCTCTGCTCCTCTCCGGCCTCACTCTCTCTGCTCCTCTCCGGCCTCACTCTCTCTGCTCCTCTCCGGCCTCACTCTCTCTGCTCCTCTCCCTCCTCTCTCTCTCTGCTCCTCTCCCTCCTCTCTCTCTCTGCTCCTCTCCCGCCTCTCTCTCTCTCTGCTCTTCTCCCGCCTCTCTTTCTCTGCTCCTCTCCCTCCTCTCTCTCTCTGCTCCTCTCCGGCCTCACTCTCTCTGCTCCTCTCTGGCCTCACTCTCTCTGCTCCTCTCCGGCCTCACTCCCTCTGCTCCTCTCCGGCCTCACTCTCTCTGCTCCTCTCCGGCCTCACTCTCTCTGCTCCTCTCCGGCCTTACTCTCTCTGCTCCTCTCCGGCCTCACTCTCTCTGCTCCTCTCCCTCCTCTCTCTCTCTGCTCCTCTCCCTCCTCTCTCTCTCTGCTCCTCTCCCGCCTCTCTCTCTCTGCTCCTCTCCCTCCTCTCTCTCTCTGCTCCTCTCCCTCCTCTCTCTCTCTGCTCCTCTCCCTCCTCTCTCTCTCTGCTCCTCTCCGGCCTCACTCTCACTGCTGCTCTCTGGCGCCTCTCTCTCTGCTCCTCTCCCACGCCTCTCTCTCTCTCTCTGCTCCTCTCCGGCCTCACTCTCTCTGCTCCTCTCCGGCCTCACTCTCTCTGCTCCTCTCTGGCCTCACTCTCTCTGCTCCTCTCCGGTCTCACTCTCTCTGCTCCTCTCCGGCCTCACTCTCTCTGCTCCTCTCCGGCCTCACTCTCTCTGCTCCTCTCCGGCCTCACTCTCTCTGCTCCTCTCCGGCCTCACTCTCTCTGCTCCTCTCCCTCCTCTCTCTCTCTGCTCCTCTCCCTCCTCTCTCTCTCTGCTCCTCTCCCGCCTCTCTCTCTCTCTGCTCTTCTCCCGCCTCTCTTTCTCTGCTCCTCTCCCTCCTCTCTCTCTCTGCTCCTCTCCGGCCTCACTCTCTCTGCTCCTCTCTGGCCTCACTCTCTCTGCTCCTCTCCGGCCTCACTCTCTCTGCTCCTCTCCGGCCTCACTCTCTCTGCTCCTCTCCGGCCTCACTCTCTCTGCTCCTCTCCGGCCTCACTCTCTCTGCTCCTCTCCGGCCTCACTCTCTCTGCTCCTCTCCCTCCTCTCTCTCTCTGCTCCTCTCCCTCCTCTCTCTCTCTGCTCCTCTCCCGCCTCTCTCTCTCTGCTCCTCTCCCTCCTCTCTCTCTCTGCTCCTCTCCCTCCTCTCTCTCTCTGCTCCTCTCCCTCCTCTCTCTCTCTGCTCCTCTCCGGCCTCACTCTCACTGCTGCTCTCTGGCGCCTCTCTCTCTGCTCCTCTCCCACGCCTCTCTCTCTCTCTCTGCTCCTCTCCGGCCTCACTCTCTCTGCTCCTCTCCGGCCTCACTCTCTCTGCTCCTCTCTGGCCTCACTCTCTCTGCTCCTCTCCGGCCTCACTCTCTCTGCTCCTCTCCGGCCTCACTCTCTCTGCTCCTCTCCGGCCTCACTCTCTCTGCTCCTCTCCGGCCTCACTCTCTCTGCTCCTCTCCCTCCTCTCTCTCTCTGCTCCTCTCCCTCCTCTCTCTCTCTGCTCCTCTCCCGCCTCTCTCTCTCTCTGCTCTTCTCCCGCCTCTCTTTCTCTGCTCCTCTCCCTCCTCTCTCTCTCTGCTCCTCTCCGGCCTCACTCTCTCTGCTCCTCTCTGGCCTCACTCTCTCTGCTCCTCTCCGGCCTCACTCTCTCTGCTCCTCTCCGGCCTCACTCTCTCTGCTCCTCTCCCTCCTCTCTCTCTCTGCTCCTCTCCCTCCTCTCTCTCTCTGCTCCTCTCCCGCCTCTCTCTCTCTGCTCCTCTCCCTCCTCTCTCTCTCTGCTCCTCTCCCTCCTCTCTCTCTCTGCTCCTCTCCCGCCTCTCTCTCTCTGCTCTTCTCCCGCCTCTCTCTCTCTGCTCCTCTGCCGCCTCTCTTTCTCTGCTCCTCTCCCTCCTCTCTCTCTGCTTCTCTCCCGCCTCACCCCCCCCCCCCTCCTACCAAATTAGGTCGGGAAAAGAAGCGATAATTTTTGACAGCATAAACATGAAATAGATATAAAATCTAAAGCAAAATCAATACCCCTGATACTAAACACATGTGGGTGAAACACCCTGGGGACCTCCTGGGGATCCTGACTTCAGGCCATAGAACTTGCGCAGCAACAAAACCGGCAGCGATTGGGACAATCTGAGGGAAAGATGCCCAATGGATACTTAGGTTTGGCATTTATTCTATGGGGCTCAATGAGGCTTTCACCTTCACCTCAGTCGCAGTAAGATGGTAGAGATAAGTTATTACATGAGATGATGACGTCCATATTCACTTCCTAGGAGCAGAATCTTCTAACATGGATGGAAGTGACATTGAGGAGAAGATGATCCCCAAGGTGGAGGAAGAAGAGGAGGAGGAGGAGGAGGAGAGGAGAGGGAAGCCTGGGAAGGAGGACATGACGCTGGGGCCGGGGACCCCCAGAATGGTGAGAACTGATGGACTTATCAGTCATTACTTTCTAGAACTGATTCCTCCTCTGTTCCCCTTCCTTCTCCTTATATCCACTTCTCCAAAATGTGTCCAAGAACCGAATCAGTGTCCGCAGTATCAGGGCTTGGAACCGGATGGTAGATTTGCCTTACAGAATATATTTTACTTATTACACTGGGGGAAATGTGTAGATGAAGGGAGTAGAGAAATATTGATCAAAAGTTGTAGAAGTTAGTGGCTAAGAGATGCGAGCATGCTCCTCTCTGCTCCTCTCCCGCCTCTCTCTCTGCTCCTCTCTGCTCCTCTCCCTCTTCTCTCTCTGCTCCTCTCCCGCTTCTCTCTCTGCTCCTCTCCCGCTTCTCTCTCTGCTCCTCTCCCGCTTCTCTCTCTGCTCCTCTCCCGCTTCTCTCTCTGCTGCTCTCCCGCTTCTCTCTCTGCTCCTCTTCCGCTTCTCTCTCTGCTCCTCTGCCGCCTCTCTCTCTCTGTCCCTCTCTCTCTCTGCTCCTCTCTCTCTCTGCTCCTCTCTCTCTCTGCGCCTCTCTCTCTCTGTTCCTCTCTCTGTGCCTCTCTCTCTCTGTTCCTCTCTCTGTTCCTCTCTCTCTCTGTTACTCTCTTTCTCTCTCTGTTCCTCTCTCTTTCTCTCCCTGTTCCTCTCTCTTTCTCTCTCTCTGCTCCCCTCTCTCTCTGCTCCCCTCTCTCTCTATGCTCCTCTCCGACCTCTCTCTCTTTGCTCCTGTCCCGCCTCTCTCTCTTTGCTCCTGTCCCGCTTCTCTCCCGCGCCTCTCTCTCTGTTCCTCTCCCGCCTCTCTCTCTCTGCTCCTCTCCCGCCTCTCTCTTTGCTCCTCTCCCACCTCTCTCTCTCTGCTCCTCTCCCACCTCTCTCTCTCTACTCCTCTCCCGCCTCTCTCTGTTCCTCTCTCTCTCTCTGTTCCCCTCTCTCTCTCTCTGTTCCCCTCTCTCTCTCTCTGTTCCCCTCCCTCTCTCTCTGTTCCCCTCCCTCTCTCTCTGTTCCCCTCCCTCTCTCTCTGTTCCCCTCTCTCTCTCCCGACTCTCTCTCTGCGCCTCTCCCGACTCTCTCTCTCTGCTCCTCTCCCGACTCTCTCTCTCTGCTCCTCTCCCGCCTCTCTCTCTTTGCTTCTCTCTCTCTGCTCCTCTCTCTCTCTACTCCTCTCTCTGCTCCTCTCCCGCCTCTCTCTTTGCTCCTCTCCCACCTCTCTCTCTCTGCTCCTCTCCCACCTCTCTCTCTCTACTCCTCTCCCGCCTCTCTCTGTTCCTCTCTCTCTCTCTGTTCCCCTCTCTCTCTCTCTGTTCCCCTCTCTCTCTCTCTGTTCCCCTCCCTCTCTCTCTGTTCCCCTCCCTCTCTCTCTGTTCCCCTCCCTCTCTCTCTGTTCCCCTCTCTCTCTCCCGATTCTCTCTCTGCGCCTCTCCCGACTCTCTCTCTCTGCTCCTCTCCCGACTCTCTCTCTGCTCCTCTCCCGCCTCTCTCTCTTTGCTTCTCTCTCTCTGCTCCTCTCTCTCTCTACTCCTCTCTCTCTGTATGCTCCTCTCCCGCCTCTCTCTTTGCTCCCCTCTCTCTGCTCCTCTCTCTGTATGCTCCTCTCCCACCTCTCTCTCTTTGCTCCTGTCCCGCCTTTCTCTCTGCTTCTGTCCCGCCTTTCTCTCTGCTTCTGTCCCGCCTTTCTCTCTGCTTCTGTCCCGCCTTTCTCTCTGCTTCTGTCCCGCCTCTCTCTCTGCTCCTCTCCCGCCTCTCTCTCTCTGCTCCTCTCCCGCCTCTTTCTCTCTGCTTCTCTCCCGCCTCTCTCTCTCTCTGTTCCCCTCTCTCTCTCTCTGTTCCCCTCTCTCTCTCTGTTCCCCTCTCTCTCTCTGTTCCTCTCTCTCTCTGTTCCCCTCTCTCTCTGTTCCCCTCTCTCTCTCTCTGTTCCCCTCTCTCTCTGTTCCCCCCTCTCTCTCTCTCTGTTCCCCCCTCTCTCTCTCTGTTCCCCTCTCTCTCTCTCTGTTCCCCTCTCTCTCTCTGTTCCTCTCTCTCTCTCTCTCTCTCTGTGCCCCTCTCTCTCTGTTCCCCTCTCTCTCTCTCTGTTCCCTCTCTCTCTCTTTGTTCCCCTCTCTCTCTCTATTCCCCTCTCTATCTCTCTGTTCCTCTCTCTCTCTCTCTCTCTGTTCCCCTCTCTCTCTCTCTCTCTGTTCCCCTCTCTCTCTGTTCCCCTCTCTCTCTGTTCCCCTCTCTCTCTGTTCCCCCCTCTCTCTCTCTCTCTCTGTTCCCCTCTCTCTCTCTGTTCCCCTCTCTCTCTGTCTGTTCCCCTCTCTCTCTCCCGACTCTCTCTCTGCGCCTCTCCCGACTCTCCCGCCTCTCTCTCTTTGCTTCTCTCTCTCTGCTCCTCTCTCTCTCTACTCCTCTCTCTCTGTATGCTCCTCTCCCGCCTCTCTCTTTGCTCCCCTCTCTCTGCTCCTCTCTCTCTGTATGCTCCTCTCCCACCTCTCTCTCTTTGCTCCTTTCCCGCCTTTCTCTCTGCTTCTGTCCCGCCTTTCTCTCTGCTTCTGTCCCGCCTTTCTCTCTGCTTCTGTCCCGCCTTTCTCTCTGCTTCTGTCCCGCCTCTCTCTCTGCTCCTCTCCCGCCTCTCTCTCTCTGCTCCTCTCCCGCCTCTTTCTCTCTGCTTCTCTCCCGCCTCTCTCTCTCTGTTCCCCTCTCTCTCTCTCTGTTCCCCTCTCTCTCTCTGTTCCTCTCTCTCTCTGTTCCCCTCTCTCTCTGTTCCCCTCTCTCTCTCTCTGTTCCCCTCTCTCTCTGTTCCCCCCTCTCTCTCTCTCTGTTCCCCCCTCTCTCTCTCTCTGTTCCCCTCTCTCTCTCTCTGTTCCCCTCTCTCTCTCTGTTCCTCTCTCTCTCTCTCTCTGTGCCCCTCTCTCTCTGTTCCCCTCTCTCTCTCTCTGTTCCCTCTCTCTCTCTTTGTTCCCCTCTCTCTCTCTATTCCCCTCTCTATCTCTCTGTTACTCTCTCTCTCTCTCTCTCTGTTCCCCTCTCTCTCTCTCTCTCTCTGTTCCCCTCTCTCTCTGTTCCCCTCTCTCTCTGTTCCCCTCTCTCTCTGTTCCCCCCTCTCTCTCTCTCTCTGTTCCCCTCTCTCTCTCTGTTCCCCTCTCTCTCTGTCTCTCTCTCTCTCTGTTCCCCTCTCTCTGTCTCTCTCTCTGTTCCCCTCTCTCTGTCTCTCTCTCTCTGTTCCCCTCTCTCTCTCTCTATGTTCCCCTCTCTCTCTCTCTGTTCCCCTCTCTCTCTCCCTGCTCCTCTACAGCCTCTCTCTCTCTGCTCCTCTACAGCCTCTCTCTCTCTGCTCCTCTACCGCCTCTCTCTCTCTGCTCCTCTACCGCCTCTCTCTCTCTGCTCCTCTACCGCCTCTCTCTCTCTCTCTGCTCCTCTACCGCCTCTCTCTCTCTCTCTCTCTGCTCCTCTACCGCCTCTCTCTTTGCTCCTCTACCGCCTCTCTCTCTCTCTGCTCCTGTCCCGGCTCTCCCTGCTCCTCTACAGCCTCTCTCTCTCTGCTCCTCTACAGCCTCTCTCTCTCTGCTCCTCTACCGCCTCTCTCTCTCTGCTCCTCTACCGCCTCTCTCTCTCTGCTCCTCTACCGCCTCTCTCTCTCTCTCTGCTCCTCTACCGCCTCTCTCTCTCTCTCTCTCTGCTCCTCTACCGCCTCTCTCTTTCTCTCTGCTCCTCTACCGCCTCTCTCTCTGCTCCTCTCCCACCTCTCTCTCTCTGCTCCTCTCCCACCTCTCTCTCTCTACTCCTCTCCCGCCTCTCTCTGTTCCTCTCTCTCTCTCTGTTCCCCTCTCTCTCTCTCTGTTCCCCTCTCTCTCTCTCTGTTCCCCTCTCTCTCTCTGTTCCTCTCTCTCTCTCTCTCTCTGTGCCCCTCTCTCTCTGTTCCCCTCTCTCTCTCTCTGTTCCCTCTCTCTCTCTTTGTTCCCCTCTCTCTCTCTATTCCCCTCTCTATCTCTCTGTTCCTCTCTCTCTCTCTCTCTCTGTTCCCCTCTCTCTCTCTCTCTCTCTGTTCCCCTCTCTCTCTGTTCCCCTCTCTCTCTGTTCCCCTCTCTCTCTGTTCCCCCCTCTCTCTCTCTCTCTCTGTTCCCCTCTCTCTCTCTGTTCCCCTCTCTCTCTGTCTGTTCCCCTCTCTCTCTCCCGACTCTCTCTCTGCGCCTCTCCCGACTCTCCCGCCTCTCTCTCTTTGCTTCTCTCTCTCTGCTCCTCTCTCTCTCTACTCCTCTCTCTCTGTATGCTCCTCTCCCGCCTCTCTCTTTGCTCCCCTCTCTCTGCTCCTCTCTCTCTGTATGCTCCTCTCCCACCTCTCTCTCTCTTTGCTCCTGTCCCGCCTTTCTCTCTGCTTCTGTCCCGCCTTTCTCTCTGCTTCTGTCCCGCCTTTCTCTCTGCTTCTGTCCCGCCTCTCTCTCTGCTCCTCTCCCGCCTCTCTCTCTCTGCTCCTCTCCCGCCTCTTTCTCTCTGCTTCTCTCCCGCCTCTCTCTCTCTGTTCCCCTCTCTCTCTCTCTGTTCCCCTCTCTCTCTCTCTGTTCCCCTCTCTCTCTCTGTTCCTCTCTCTCTGTTCCCCTCTCTCTCTGTTCCCCTCTCTCTCTCTCTGTTCCCCTCTCTCTCTGTTCCCCCCTCTCTCTCTCGCTGTTCCCCCCTCTCTCTCTCTGTTCCCCTCTCTCTCTCTGTTCCCCTCTCTCTCTCTGTTCCTCTCTCTCTCTCTCTCTGTGCCCCTCTCTCTCTGTTCCCCTCTCTCTCTCTCTGTTCCCTCTCTCTCTCTCTCTGTGCCCCTCTCTCTCTGTTCCCCTCTCTCTCTCTCTGTTCCCTCTCTCTCTCTTTGTTCCCCTCTCTCTCTCTATTCCCCTCTCTATCTCTCTGTTCCTCTCTCTCTCTCTCTCTCTGTTCCCCTCTCTCTCTCTCTCTCTCTCTCTGTTCCCCTCTCTCTCTGTTCCCCTCTCTCTCTGTTCCCCTCTCTCTCTGTTCCCCCCTCTCTCTCTCTCTCTCTGTTCCCCTCTCTCTCTCTGTTCCCCTCTCTCTCTGTCTCTCTCTCTCTCTGTTCCCCTCTCTCTGTCTCTCTCTCTGTTCCCCTCTCTCTGTCTCTCTCTCTCTCTGTTCCCCTCTCTCTCTCTCTCTCTCTCTCTGTTCCCCTCTCTCTCTCTCTATGTTCCCCTCTCTCTCTCTCTGTTCCCCTCTCTCTCTCCCTGCTCCTCTACAGCCTCTCTCTCTCTGCTCCTCTACAGCCTCTCTCTCTCTGCTCCTCTACCGCCTCTCTCTCTCTGCTCCTCTACCGCCTCTCTCTCTCTGCTCCTCTACCGCCTCTCTCTCTCTCTCTGCTCCTCTACCGCCTCTCTCTCTCTCTCTCTCTGCTCCTCTACCGCCTCTCTCTTTGCTCCTCTACCGCCTCTCTCTCTCTCTGCTCCTGTCCCGGCTCTCCCTGCTCCTCTACAGCCTCTCTCTCTCTGCTCCTCTACAGCCTCTCTCTCTCTGCTCCTCTACCGCCTCTCTCTCTCTGCTCCTCTACCGCCTCTCTCTCTCTGCTCCTCTACCGCCTCTCTCTCTCTCTCTGCTCCTCTACCGCCTCTCTCTCTCTCTCTCTCTGCTCCTCTACCGCCTCTCTCTTTCTCTCTGCTCCTCTACCGCCTCTCTCTCTGCTCCTCTCCCACCTCTCTCTCTCTGCTCCTCTCCCACCTCTCTCTCTCTACTCCTCTCCCGCCTCTCTCTGTTCCTCTCTCTCTCTCTGTTCCCCTCTCTCTCTCTCTGTTCCCCTCTCTCTCTCTCTGTTCCCCTCCCTCTCTCTCTGTTCCCCTCCCTCTCTCTCTGTTCCCCTCCCTCTCTCTCTGTTCCCCTCTCTCTCTCCCGACTCTCTCTCTGCGCCTCTCCCGACTCTCTCTCTCTGCTCTTCTCCCGACTCTCTCTCTGCTCCTCTCCCGCCTCTCTCTCTTTGCTTCTCTCTCTCTGCTCCTCTCTCTCTCTACTCCTCTCTCTCTGTATGCTCCTCTCCCGCCTCTCTCTTTGCTCCCCTCTCTCTGCTCCTCTCTCTCTGTATGCTCCTCTCCCACCTCTCTCTCTTTGCTCCTGTCCCGCCTTTCTCTCTGCTTCTGTCCCGCCTTTCTCTCTGCTTCTGTCCCGCCTTTCTCTCTGCTTCTGTCCCGCCTCTCTCTCTGCTCCTCTCCCGCCTCTCTCTCTCTGCTCCTCTCCCGCCTCTTTCTCTCTGCTTCTCTCCCGCCTCTCTCTCTCTCTGTTCCCCTCTCTCTCTCTCTGTTCCCCTCTCTCTCTCTCTGTTCCCCTCTCTCTCTCTCTGTTCCCCTCTCTCTCTCTGTTCCCCTCTCTCTCTCTCTGTTCCCCTCTCTCTCTGTTCCCCCCTCTCTCTCTCTGTTCCCCCCTCTCTCTCTCTGTTCCCCTCTCTCTCTCTCTGTTCCCCTCTCTCTCTCTGTTCCTCTCTCTCTCTCTCTCTCTCTCTGTGCCCCTCTCTCTCTGTTCCCCTCTCTCTCTCTGTTCCCTCTCTCTCTCTTTGTTCCCCTCTCTCTCTCTATTCCCCTCTCTATCTCTCTGTTCCTCTCTCTCTCTCTCTCTGTTCCCCTCTCTCTCTCTCTCTGTTCCCCTCTCTCTCTGTTCCCCTCTCTCTCTGATCCCCTCTCTCTCTGTTCCCCCCTCTCTCTCTCTCTGTTCCCCTCTCTCTCTCTGTTCCCCTCTCTCTCTGTCTCTCTCTCTCGCTGTTCCCCTCTCTCTGTCTCTCTCTCTGTTCCCCTCTCTCTGTCTCTCTCTCTCTGTTCCCCTCTCTCTCTCTCTCTCTCTGTTCCCCTCTCTCTCTCTATGTTCCCCTCTCTCTCTCTCTGTTCCCCTCTCTCTCTCCCTGCTCCTCTACAGCCTCTCTCTCTCTGCTCCTCTACAGCCTCTCTCTCTCTGCTCCTCTACCGCCTCTCTCTCTCTGCTCCTCTACCGCCTCTCTCTCTCTGCTCCTCTACCGCCTCTCTCTCTCTCTCTGCTCCTCTACCGCCTCTCTCTCTCTCTCTCTCTCTCTCTGCTCCTCTACCGCCTCTCTCTTTCTCTCTGCTCCTCTACCGCCTCTCTCTCTGCTCCTCTACCACCTCTCTCTCTCTCTGCTCCTGTCCCGGCTCTCTCTGTTCCCCTCTCTCTCTCTCTCTCTGTTCCCCTCTCTCTCTCTCTGTTCCCCTCTCCCTCTCTCTCTCTCTCTCTGTTCCCCTCTCCCTCTCTCTCTCTCTCTGTTCCCCTCTCTCTCTCTCTGTTCCCCCCTCTCTCTCTCTCTCTGTTCCCCTCTCTCTCTCTCTGTTCCCCTCTCTCTCTCTCTCTGTTCCCCTCTCTCTCTCTCTCTCTGTTCCCCTCTCTCTCTCCCGCCTCTCTCTCTCTCTGCTCCTCTACCGCCTCTCTCTCTCTCTGCTCCTCTACCGCGTCTCTCTCTCTGCTCCTCTACCGCCTCTCTCTGTTCCCCTCTCTCTCTCTCTGTTCCCCTCTCTCTCTCTCTCTGTTCCCCTCTCTCTCTCTCTCTGTTCCCCTCTCTCTCTCTCTCTCTGTTCCCCTCTCTCTCTCCCGCCTCTCTCTCTCTGCTCCTCTACCGCCTCTCTCTCTGCTCCTCTACCGCCTCTCTCTCTCTGCTCCTCTACCGCCTCTCTCTCTCTCTCTGCTCCTCTACCGCCTCTCTCTCTCTCTCTCTGCTCCTCTACCGCCTCTCACTCTCTCTCTCTGCTCCTCTACCGCCTCTCTCTTTCTCTCTGCTCCTCTACCGCCTCTCTCTCTGCTCCTCTACCGCCTCTCTCTCTCTCTGCTCCTCTACCGCCTCTCTCTCTCTGCTCCTCTACCGCCTCTCTCTCTCTCTGCTCCTGTCCTGGCTCTCTCTGTTCCCCTCTCTCTCTCTCTCTGTTCCCCTCTCTCTCTCTCTGTTCCCCTCTCCCTCTCTCTCTCTCTCTGTTCCCCTCTCCCTCTCTCTCTCTCTCTGTTCCCCTCTCTCTCTCTCTGTTCCCCCCTCTCTCTCTCTCTGTTCCCCTCTCTCTCTCTCTCTCTGTTCCCCTCTCTCTCTCTCTCTGTTCCCCTCTCTCTCTCTCTCTCTGTTCCCCTCTCTCTCTCTCCCGCCTCTCTCTCTCTGCTCCTCTACCGCCTCTCTCTCTCTGCTCCTCTACCGCGTCTCTCTCTCTGCTCCTCTACCGCCTCTCTCTGTTCCCCTCTCTCTCTCTGTTCCCCTCTCTCTCTCTCTGTTCCCCTCTCTCTCTCTCTGTTCCCCTCTCTGCTCCTCTCCCGACTCTCTCTGTTCCCCTCTCTCTCTCTCTGTTCCCCTCTCTCTCTCTCTCTGTTCCCCTCTCTCTCTCTCTGTTCCCCTCTCTCTCTCTCTGTTCCCCTCTCTGCTCCTCTCCCGACTCTCTCTCTTTCTGCTCCTCTCCTGACTCTCTCTCTTTCTGCTCCTCTCCCGACTCTCTCTCTTTCTGCTCCTCTCCCGACTCTCTCTCTCTCTCTCCTCCTCTCCCGCCTCTCTCTCTCTCGCCTCCTCTCCCGCCTCCTCTCCCGCCTCTCTCTCTCTCTGCTCCTCTCCCGCCTCTCTCTGCTCCTCTCCCGCCTCTCTGTCTCTCTGCTCCTCTCCCGCCTCTCTGTCTCTCTGCTCCTCTCCCGCCTTTCTCTCTCTCTCTGCTCCTCTCCTGCCTTTCTCTCTCTCTCTGCTCCCATCCCACCTCTCTCTCTCTCTCTGCTCCCCTCTCTCTCTCCCGCCTCTCTCTCTCTCTGCTCCTGTCCCGCCTCTCTCTGTTCCCCTCTCTCTCTCTCTCTGTTCCCCTCTCTCTCTCCCGCCTCTCTCTCTGCTCCTCTCCAGCCACTTGCTTTCTTTCTGCTCCTCTCTCTCTCTCTCTCTCTGCTCCTCTCCCGCCTCTCTCTGCTCCTCTCTCTTTCTCTGCTCCTCTCTCTCTGCTCCTCTCTCTCTTTACCTCTGTAGCCTCTCTCTCTCTGCTCCTCTCCCGCCTCTCTCTCTCTGCTCCTCTCCCGCCTCTCTCTCTCTGCTCCTCTCCTGCCTCTTTATCTCTGCTCCTCTCCCGCCTCTCTCTCTCTGCTACTCTCTCTTTCACTGTGCTCCTCTCTCTCTCTACTCCTCTCTCTCTTCACCTCTGTAGCCTCTCTCTGCTCCTCTCCCGACTCTTTCTCTGCTTCTCTCCCGACTCTCTCTCTGCTTCTCTCCCGCCTCTCTCTCTGCTCCTCTCCCGCCCCTCTCTCACTGCTCCTCTCCCGCCTCTCTCTCTCTCTGCTCCTCTCCCGCCTCTCTCTCTCTCTGCTCCCATCCCGCCTCTCTCTATCTCTCTGCTCCCCTCTCTGTTCCCCTCTCTCTCTCCAGCCTCTCTCTCTCTGCTCCTCTCCCGCCTCTCTCTGTTCCCCTCTCTCTCTCTCTGTTCCCCTCTCTCTCTCTCTGTTCCCCTCTCTCTCTCCCGCCTCTCTCTCTGCTCCTCTCCCCCCTCTCTCTCTCTCTGCTCCTCTCCAGCCACTTGCTTTCTTTCTGCTCCTCTCTCTCTCTCTCTGCTCCTCTCCCGCCTCTCTCTGCTCCTCTCTCTTTCTCTGCTCCTCTCTCTCTCTGCTCCTCTCCCGCCTCTCTCTCTGCTCCTCTCTCGCCTCTCTCTCTCTGCTCCTCTCCCGCTTCTCTCTCTCTCTCTGCTCCTCTCCCACCTCTCTCTCTGCTCCTCTCTCGCCTCTCTCTCTCTGCTCCTCTCTCGCCTCTCTCTCTCTGCTTCTCTCCCGCTTCTCTCTCTCTCTCTGCTCCTCTCCCGCTTCTCTTTCCCTCTCTCTCTGCTCCCATCCCGCCTCTCTTTCTCTCTCTCTCTGCTCCCATCCCGCCTCTCTCTCTGCTGCTCTCTCTCTGTTCCTCTCTCGCCTCTCTCTCTGCTCCTTTCCCGCCTCTCTCTGCTCCTCTCCGTCCTCTCTCTCTCTCTGCTCCTCTCCGTCCTCTCTCTGTCTCTGCACCTCTCCGGCCTCTCTCGCTCTCTCTCTGCTCTGCTCCCACCTCTCGCTCTCTCTCTGCTCCTCTCCCGCCTCTCGCTCTCTTTCTGCTCCTCTCCCGCCTCTCTCTCTCTGCTCCTCTCCCGCCTCTCTCTCTTTCTGCTCCTCTCCCGCCTCTCTTTCTGCTCCTCTCCCGCCTCTCTTTCTGCTCCTCTCCCGCCTCTCTTTCTGCTCCTCTCCCGCCTCTCTTTCTGCTCCTCTCCCGCCTCTCTCGCTCTCTCTCTGTGCTCCTCTCCAGCCACTCGCTTTCTCTCTGCTCCTCTCTCGCTCTCTCTCTCTGCTCCTGTCCCACCTCTCTCTCGCTCTGTCTGCTCCCAACTCTCTCTCTCTTCCTCCTCTCTCTCTTTCTGCTCCTCTCCAGCCACTCGTTTTCTCTCTGCTCCTCTCCCGCCTCTCTCTGCTCCTCTCCTGCCTCTCTCTCTCTGCTCCTCCCCCGCCTCTCTCTATCTCTCTGCTCCTGTCCCGCCTCGCTCTCTCTGCTCCTCACCCGCCTCGCTCTCTCTGCTCCTCTCCCGACTCGCTCTCTCTGCTCCTCTCCCGACTCGCTCTCTCTGCTCCTCTCCCGCCTCGCTCTCTCTGCTCCTCTCCCGCTTCGCTCTCTCTGCTCCTCTCCCACCTCGCTCTCTCTGCTCCTCTCTGCTCCTCTCCCTCCTCGCTCTCTCTGCTCCTCTCCCGATTCGCTCTCTCTGCTCCTCTCCCGCCTCGCTCTCTCTGCTCCTCTCCCGATTCGCTCTCTCTGCTCCTCTCCCGCCTCGCTCTCTCTGATCCTCTCCCGCCTCTCTCTCTCTGATCCTCCCCCGCCTCTCTCTCTGCCCCTCTCTCTCTCTCTCTCTGCTCCTCTCCCGCCTCTCTCTTTCTGCTCCTCTCCCGCCTCTCTCTTTGCTCCTCTTTCTCTCTTCTCCTCTCCAGTGACTCGCTTTCTCTTTGCTCCTCTCTCACTCTCTCTTTCTGCTCCTGTCCTGCCTCTCTCTCGCTCTCTCTGTCCCGCCTCTCTCTCGCTCTCTCTGCTTCCATCTCTCTCTCTCTTCCTCCTCTCTCTTTTTTTTTCTGCTCCTCTCCAGCCACTCGTTTTCTCTCTGCTCCTTTCTCTGCTCCTCTCCCGCCTCTCTCTCTGCTCCTCTCCTGCCTCTCTCTCTCTCTGCTCCTCTCCCGCCTCTCTCTCTTCTGCCTCTCTCGCTCTCTCTCTCTGCTCCTCTCCAGCCACTCGTTTTCTCTCTGCTCCTCTCCCGCCCCCTATCTCTCTCTGCTCCTCGCCCCTCTCTCTCTCTGCTCCTCTCCCGCCTCTCTCTCTGCTCCTCTCCCGCCTCTCTCTCTGCTCCTCTCCTGCCTCTCTCTGCTCCTCTCCCGCCTCTCTCTCTGCTCCTCTCCCGCCTTTCTCCTGCCTCTCTCTCTTTCTGATCCTCTCCCTCCTCTCTCCCTCTCTCTCTCTGCTCCTCTCCAGCCACTCGTTTTCTCTCTGCTCCTCTCCCGCCCCTATCTCTCTCTGCTTCTCTCCCGCCTCTCTCTCTGCTCCTCTCCCGCCTCTCTCTCTTCCTCTCCCCCCTCTCTCTCTTTCTCTCTTTCCTGCCTCTCTCTCGCTCTCTCTGCTTCCATCTCTCTCTTTCTGCTCCTCTCCAGCCACTCGTTTTCTCTCTGCTCCTTTCTCTGCTCCTCTCCCGCCTCTCTCTCTGCTCCTCTCCCGCCTCTCTCTCTCTGCTCCTCTCCCGCCTCTCTCTCTCTGCTCCTCTCCCGCCTCTCTCTCTCCTGCCTCTCTCGCTCTCTCTCTCTGCTCCTCTCCAGCCACTCGTTTTCTCTCTGCTCCTCTCCCGCCCCCTATCTCTCTCTGCTTCTCTCCCGCCCCTCTCTCTCTCTCTGCTCCTCGCCCCTCTCTCTCTGCTCCTCTCCCGCCTCTCTCTCTCTGCTTCTCTCCTGCCTCTCTCTGCTCCTCTCCTGCCTCTCTCTGCTTCTCTCCCGCCTTTCTCCTGCCTCTCTCTCTTTCTGCTCCTCTCCCTCCTCTCTCCCTCTCTCTCTCTGCTCCTCTCCAGCCACTCGTTTTCTCTCTGCTCCTCTCCCGCCCCTATCTTTCTCTGCTTCTCTCCCGCCCCTCTCTCTCTCTGCTCCTCTCCCGCCTCTCTCTCTCTGCTCCTCTCCCGCCTCTCTCTCTCTTCCTCTCCCCCCTCTCTCTCTGATGCTCTCTCTCTACTGTTCTCTCTCTACTGCTCTCTCTCTCTATATGCTCCTCTCCCGCCTCTCTCTACTCCTCTCTCTCTGCTCCTCTCCCGCGCCCCTCTCTCTCTGCATCTCTCCCGCGCCCTCTCTCTCTGCATCTCTCCCGCGCCCCTCTCTCTCTGCTCCTCTCCCGCGCCCCTCTCTCTCTGCTCCTCTCCCGCGCCTCTCTCTCTCTCTGCTCCTCGCCCCTCTCTCTCTCTGCTCCTCTCCCGCCTCTCTCTCTGCTTCTCTCCTGCTCCTCTCCAGCCACTCGTTTTCTCTCTGCTCCTCTCCCTCCCCTATCTCTCTCTGCTTCTCTCCCGCCCCTCTCTCTCTCTCTGCTCCTCTCCCGTCTCTCTCTCTCTTCCTCTCCCGTCTCTCTCTCTCTTCCTCTCCCGCCTCTCTCTCTGATGCTCTCTCTGATGCTCTCTCTCTGATGCTCTCTCTCTCTGTATGCTCCTCTCCCTCCTTTCTCTGCTCCTCTCCAGCCTCTCTCTACTCCTCTCTCTCTGCTCCTCTCTTTCTCTCTCTGCTCTTCTCTCTCTCTGCTCCGCTCTCTTTTTGCTCCTCTCCTGCTCCTCTCTCTCTGCTCCTCTCCCGCTACTGTCTCTGCTCCTCTCCCGCGCCCCTCTCTCTCTGCTCCTCTCCTGCGCCCCTCTCTCTCTCTGCTCCTCTCCCGCGCCCCTCTCTCTCTCTGCTCCTCTCCCGAGCCCCTCTCTCTCTCTGCTCCTCTCCCGAGCCCCTCTCTCTCTCTGCTCCTCTCCCGCGCCCCTCTCTCTCTCTGCTCCTCTCTCTCTGCTCCTCTCCCGCGCCCCTCTCTCTCTCTGCTCCTCTCCCGCGCCCCTCTCTCTCTCTGCTCCTCTCCCGCGCCCCTCTCTCTCTCTGCTCCTCTCCCGCGCCCCTCTCTCTCTCTCTGCTCCTCTCCCGCGCCCCTCTCTCTCTCTCTGCTCCTCTCCCGCCCCCCTCGCTCTCTCTGCTCCTCTCCCGCGCCCCTCGCTCTCTCTGCTCCTCTCCAGCCTCTCTCTACTCCTCTCTTTCTCTCTCTGCTCTTCTCTATCTGTGCTCCGCTCTCTCTCAGCTCCTCTCCCGCTCCTCTCTCTCTGCTCCTCTCCCGCGCCCCTCTGTGTCTCTGCTCCTCTCCCGCGCCCCTCTGTGTCTCTGCTCCTCTCCCGCGCCCCTCTGTGTCTCTGCTCCTCTCCCGCGCCCCTCTCTCTCTCTGCTCCTCTCCCGCGCCCCTCTCTCTCTCTGCTCTTCTCTATCTGTGCTCCGCTCTCTCTCTGCTCCTCTCCCGCTCCTCTCTCTCTGCTCCTCTCCCGCTACTGTCTCTCTCTCTGCTCCTCTCCCGCGCCCCTCGCTCTTTCTGCTCCTCTCCAGCCTCTCTCTACTCCTCTCTTTCTCTCTCAGCTCCTCTCCCGCTCCTCTCTCTCTGCTCCTCTCCCGCTACTGTCTCTCTCTCTGCTCCTCTCCCGCTACTGTCTCTCTCTCTGCTCCTCTCCCGCTACTGTCTCTCTCTCTGCTCCTCTCCCGCGCCCCTCTCTCTCTCTGCTCCTCTCCCGCGCCCCTCTCTCTCTCTGCTCCTCTCCCGCGCCCCTCTGTCTTTCTGCTCCTCTCCCGTGCCCCTCTCTCTCTCTCTGCTCCTCTCCCGTGCCCCTCTCTCTCTCTCTGCTCCTCTCCCGCGCCCCTCTGTGTCTCTGCTCCTCTCCCGCGCCCCTCTGTGTCTCTGCTCCTCTCCCGCGCCCCTCTGTGTCTCTGCTCCTCTCCCGCGCCCCTCTGTGTCTCTGCTCCTCTCCCGCGCCCCTCTGTGTCTCTGCTCCTCTCCCGCGCCCCTCTGTGTCTCTGCTCCTCTCCCGCGCCCCTCTCTCTCTCTGCTCCTCTCCCGCGCCCCTCTCTCTCTCTGCTCTTCTCTATCTGTGCTCCGCTCTCTCTCTGCTCCTCTCCCGCTCCTCTCTCTCTGCTCCTCTCCCGCTACTGTCTCTCTCTCTGCTCCTCTCCCGCTACTGTCTCTCTCTCTGCTCCTCTCCCGCGTCCCTCTCTCTCTCTGCTCCTCTCCCGCGCCCCTCTCTCTCTCTGCTCCTCTCCCGCGCCCCTCTGTGTCACTGCTCCTCTCCCGCGCCCCTCTGTGTCTCTGCTCCTCTCCCGCGCCCCTCTGTGTCTCTGCTCCTCTCCCGTGCCCCTCTGTGTCTCTGCTCCTCTCCCGCGCCCCTCTGTGTCTCTGCTCCTCTCCCGCGCCCCTCTCTCTCTCTGCTCCTCTCCCGCGCCCCTCTCTCTCTGCTTCTCTCCCGCGCCCCTCTCTCTCTCTGCTCCTCTCCCGCGCCCCTCTCTCTCTCTGCTCCTCTCCCACGCCCCTCTGTCTCTCTGCTCCTCTCCCACGCCCCTCTCTCTCTCTGCTCCTCTCCCGCGCCCCTCCCTCTCTGCTTCTCTCCCGCGCCCCTCTCTCTCTCTCTCTGCTCCTCTCCCGCGCCCCTCTCTCTCTCTCTCTGCTCCTCTCCCGCGCCCCTCTCTCTCTCTCCCTGCTCCTCTCTCTCTGTAGCAGCTCCAGCACCAGCCTTCATTTACATGGGGGGGAAGAGCTTTCAGCATTAGGGGGGAACATCTCCAAGAGGGGGCAGACCACTAAGGGGGTATAAAAGACCCAAGCAGGACTCGCATGAGGAGAACTTCTTGGAGGACGATCTTCCTGGAGGCTCTTAGGCTGAGAATGGAGAGAGAACAGATGACATCTATATTTTGTTATCCAGGACTTTGCTTATTGTAATTCTTATGCTTTACAAGGAATAGAAAATATATAAAAATATTTCAAGTTTGTAGAAATCTGATGGAATAACGACTCTCACCGCAGTGTTTCCCCTTGTCCCATCTCCTCTCACTCTCGTACCTTATTAATTGCATGAAATCTTCTGACCAGATAGATAAGATGGTAGAGATAAGTTATTACATGGGATGATGACGTCCATATTCACTTCCCAGGAGCAGAATCTTCTAACATGGATGGAAGTGACACTGAGGAGAAGATGATCCCCAAGGTGGAGGAGGAGGAGGAGGAGGAGGGAGCCTGGGAAGGAGGACATGACGCTGGGGCCAGGGACCCCCAGAATGGTGAGAACTGATGGACTTATCAGTCATTACTTTCTAGAACTGATTCCTCCTCTGTTCCCCTTATTTCTGTCTTTATCCAGTTCCTCAAAATATATCCAAGCACCTGATCAGTGTCAGTGTTGTGTCTTGATGACCCTGATACTATCCTGTGTAACGACTATGGAAAAAAGCGTGTGGACGAAGGGAGCAGAGATGAAGGGGTGTAAGGTGCTAGGGCGCAGGAATGAATGAGGACAGGAGTAAAAGGGTTTAGATGTATAGGGGGTACAGGGGTGCGGAGTGTGCAGGGGGTACAGGGGTAGGTATGAGGTGCAGGGGGTACAGAGGTGCATTTCTGCTGCATGGGCTAATTACTGACCAGTCTTTGCTTTTGTGGATGTAACAATTCCGTTACCCCTGACCCTTTTGCTCTCAGCAGATGACATAACATAACACAGGTTGTCCTAACCACCCCAATTTTTTGTTGTGTAACAGATGACATAACCCACGGCTCAGAGGAACGTCCGATATCTTTAGAAATGAAAGTGGATGATTGTGATATCACAGAAGATACAGACAAAGAGCGTGACAGGAGCCTGGATTTACCCTCCGCTCTTCACAGCAATAACCAATCATCTGAGCCGATTACACCGGGAATCAGTTCTGATTTATCACAAATTTATAGTCGTAAAAGAAATCACAGAAGAGAAAAAGAACATCCAAGAGCTGCAACAAAGGAGAAGCCACATTCATGTTCAGAATGTGGCAAATGTTTTACTGCCAAAACTAGTGTTATTATACATTGTAGAAGCCACACAGGGGAGAAACCATATTCGTGTTCAGAATGTGGCAAATGTTTTACTAACAAACGCAGTCTTATTATACATTGTAGAAGCCACAAAGGGGAGAAGCCATTTTCATGTTCCGAATGTGGAGAATGTTTTGCGGATAATAGAGCGCTTACACGACATAAAAGACGTCACACAGGGGAGAAGCCATATTCATGTTCAGAATGTGGCAAAAGTTTTATTACGAAACCAGAACTTATTATACATTGTAGAAGCCACACAGGGGAGAAACCGTATTCATGTTCAGAATGTGGAAAAAGTTTTTTTGAGAAATCGCACCTTAATGTACATGAGAGAATTCACACAGGGGAGAAGCCATTTTCATGTTCCGAATGTGGAAAATGTTTTGCGGGTAATAAAGCGCTTACACAACATATAAGAACTCACACAGGGGAGATGTTCAGAATGTGACAAATGTTTTACTAACAAACGTAGTCTTATTATACATTGTAGAAGCCACACAGGGGAGAAGCCATATTCATGCTCAGAATGTGGAAAAAGGTTTTTTCAGAAACCGCACCTTAATGCACATGAGAAAACTCACACAGGGGAGAAACCATTTTCATGCTCAGAATGTGGCAAAGGTTTTATTAAGAAAGCAGCTCTTATTATACATGAGAGAATTCACACAGGGGAGAAGCCATTTTCATGTTCCAAATGTGGCAAAGGTTTTATTAAGAAAGCAGAACTTATTATACATTGTAGAGGTCACACAGGGGAGAAACCATTTTCATGTTCAGAATGTGGAAAAAGTTTTGTGGGTAACATAGCATTTACACGACATAAAAGAAGTCATACAGGGGAGAAACCATTTTCATGTCTAAAATGTGGAAAAGGTTTTTTGGAGAAATCGCAGCTTAATATACACGAGAGAATTCACACAGGGGAGAAGCCATTTTCATGTTCAGAATGTGGCAAATGCTTTGCGGTTAATGCAGCACTTAAACGACATTAAAAAACCCACACAGGGGAGAAGCCATATTTGTGTTCAGAATGTGGAAAAAGCTTTTCGGAGAAAACGCGTCTGAATAAACATAAGAGAATTCACACAGGAGAGAAACCATATTTGTGTTTAGAATGTGGAAAAAGCTTTTCTACAACCTCAGATCTCATTAAACATCAGAGAACCCACACAGGGGAGAAGCCATATTCATGCTCAGAATGTGGCAAATGTTTTATTCAGAAATCGGCACTTGTGGGACATGAGAGAACTCACACAGGGGAGAAACCGTATTCATGTTCAGAATGTGGGAAATGTTTTGCAAAAAAATCTTGTCTTAATAAGCATCAGAGAATTCACACAAAATAGAAACCAGTTTCGTGTTCGGGATGTGGTAAATGTCTTTACTTGATTTGCAGCGGAGAAGCTGTTTTATTATAAATGATAACAAAAATGATAAAAATGTATTGAACAATAAACTGCACATGAAATAAAAGGCGGAGGACGCGTCCAATCATTCACTACAGCAAGAGAGAGGAAACTATAACTCACTGGGTTCTACACCGGGATCCAAACTATTCTATGGATCTGTCTTCTAGGACAAGACGCGAGTATTCCCAGCAATGTCCTGCCCGGCGTCCATACTGCTACTATATATACAGGACCAAAAGTCAGGAAATTAAAGGGCTCGTCCACTTTCTGCAAATAATTGATATTGTTTGTGTGAGGAAAAGTTTTACCCTTTTCCAATATACTTTCTGTATTAATTTCTCACAGTTTCCTAGATCTCTGCTTGCTGTCAGTCTTCACAAATTTGATGTGACACAGGTGCGCGGCTCGTTAGTATAACACGGCTGTGCTGCCCACTGGCTAATGTTATGCAGGTTAAATGATGTTCATAATTTGTCCGTTATGTAACATGTGTTTGTTTGCAGGCGCCATCTAATGGCCAGAGTTAATAATTGCTTACATTCTGTTTTCCCCACCCACTAGCGGGTACAAAGGATTGTGGGTAGGAGAAGGGCAGTTCCCTTCATGTCTACACAGAGAGAAGACCTATATCCATCCATCTTACCCCTTGTTGTAGTATAGCTGGTAAGGAGACTGTCTATAAGAATCTCTAGCTACTAGCAGCTACAGGACCACTCTGTATAAAGTTTGTTATATGAAGTGTAATGTATAGATCTGTAATTGCACTGATAGGCCCAACCTCATGGTCGGCCATGTTTGGTCCCAGACTGTATCTGTATCCGCTTGTTTCCTGTTATATGCTAATGTAATGTATGTAACGACCTCCTGTTATATTATTGTGCTATTCTAATAGCTTGTACATTCCTATTTTTCTTCAGTTTCCCCCTAATCCTACATCAGTTTAATAAAGCTACGGACTTTCACCCAGTCTTGTTGAACTGTAGAAAGGCGTTTAACTGCCTGTCGAGCTCCGCCTAGACCCCGGGGGTACGTGAAGTGGGGGCAGGACAACGGCTCTGATAACACTCTGTGATACTAATGACTTGTGCACCTGTGTAACATCACATGACCGTGGACTAGAGATGGGCGAATCGATTCGTCACAAACCCCAAGTTTACGCTGATTCTTGGGAACAAAGTTTTTTTTTCCCTCTTTTTTTTTTTTTAGCTAAATGGGCGCGAGCACAACGTGTTACATGGGGCAGAGAACTCTGGGAAGGAGAAAGGAACACCCCCGATGACATGTGCAGACCTGTAAGACAATCAGCGACCGGCAGGCTTATGTGATGTCACACAGCCCTATAAAAACCAGCCATTTTCAATCTCTGCACTTCACACTGCATGTGCTGCCTGTAGCGTCTAGCTGCTGTTAGTGTACTGTGCTGTAGCGATTTCTGCTCCAATCCCAGGGTGTGCGTTTAGGGGGATCTGTATACACAAAATAGCAGTTCTTTTTAGTTACTGAATCCAATAGGAAGAAATCTGTTTCATACCCACACTGCTGCTGTAGTGATTTGTGGACCACTCTCAGGGTGTCAGTTGTGGGGGATCTGCATAACGCAAACTACAATATTTTTTTTGTTGCTGAAGTTGAGAGCAAGAAATACGTGTCATATCCACCTAGTTTATAGAGTGATTTCTGCTCCTCTCCCAGGGTGTCCGTTGTAGGGTATCTGTATAACGCAAATTCCAATACTTTTTGTTGCTAAAGTTCAGAGCAACAAATAAGTGTCAAATCCACGTAGTTTATAAACCACTATGTCAGACAGAAAGGTGGCAGGTGGAGCAGGCAGAGGTGGCAGCACAGTAAGGGGATGTCGCAGCAGGGGTGACTCTGTGAGGGAGAACTGCCGCTGTCATCTAGCGGCAGTGTGTTGATCAACAACCCAAAGGTTGTTGATTGGTTGACTAGGTCACCCAGTTCCTCAAATATAACATCTGACAACCCCAGCCAAGAGTCCGTGGGTTCCTCTGATACAACAATTAGTTGGCATGGCCCAGGAGCAGGTCAGCGGCCCTCACCTGTCCTCAACCAGACTCTGTCCTGTTCCTTTCCCGCAGCCAGAGAGCTACTAGGTGGTCTGGGCTCAGCGCCACTACTCAGCGAGGACAAAGTGTTTGAGGACAGTCAGCAGCTGCTTGACAGTGAAGAGGTGGGGCAGACATCCTCTGCTTCCTGCAGTAGTCAGGCTGTGCATACTGACACCGGTGAGGACAACTGGTTTGCCTGGGCAAACGAAGTCACACAGGGGAGGAACTGCTCCGCGTCATGCAAGAAGAAATCAATGTGTGGCTTTCTACGCGACAACTAAAAATCGGAACCATGGTGACAGACAACGGGAGGAACATGGTGTCCGCACTGCACCGAGGAGGGATGGTCCATGTGCCCTGCATGGCGCACGTGTTCAATCTGGTTGTCAACACATTCCTCATGTCTTCCACCCATCTGCAAGACATTCTAAAAATGGCCAGGACACTGTGCACGCACTTCAGCCATTCTTCCAAAGCCAAGCACACCCTCCTCGAGTTGCAGCGTCAGAACGGCCTCCCCCAACATAGTCTGATATGCGATGTTTCCACCCGTTGGAATTCCAGACTATATGTTAGACCGCCTGTATGAACAGAGAAAAGCCATTAATGATATTTTGATGATGCATGCGGAACAAAGTACTCCCCAGCAGGGGCGGACTGGGAATTTAAAGTGGCCCTGGAAAAAACTATAAAAGTGGCCCCATTTTTGTGGGTGGGGTCAAAACAAGTAGGCGTGGTCATGCAATGTGAGTGAAGTTCCTAAACTCCACACAATTTGTTTATAGATGATTTGTCGGCTGCACATCCATGATGCGAATCTCCCGTTCCACCACATCCCAAAGATGCTCTATTGGACTGAGATCTGGTGACTGTGGAGGCCATTTGTGTCCAGTGACCTCATTGTCATGTTCAAGAAACCAGTCTGAGATGATTCCAGCTTTATGACATGGCGCATTATCCTGCTGAAAGTAGCCATCAGATGTTACAGGGAACATTGTGCTCATAAAGGGATGGACATGGTCAGCAACAATACTCAGGTAGGCTGTGGCGTTGTACCAAGGGGCCCAAAGAGTGCCAAGAAAATATTCCCCACACCATGACACCACCAGCCTGAACCGTTGATACAAGGCAGGATGGATCCAAATTCTGACCCTACCATCCGAATGTCGCAGCAGAAATCGAGACTCATCAGACACGGCAAAGTTTTTCCAATCTTCTACTGTCCAATTTCGATGAGCTTGTGCAAATTGTAGCCTCAGTTTCCTGTTCTTAGCTGAAAGGAGTGGCACCCGGTGTGGTCTTCTGCTGCTGTAGCCCATCTGCCTCAAAGTTGGACGTACTGTGCGTTCAGAGATGCTCTTCTGCCTACCTTGGTTGTAACGGGTGGCAATTTGAGTCACTGTTGCCTTTCTATCAGCTCGAACCAGTCTGCCCATTCTCCTCTGACCTCTGGCATTTCCGCCCACAGAACTGCCGCTCACTGGATGCTTTTTCTTTTTCGTACCATTCTCTGTAAACCCTAGAGATGGTTGTGCGTGAAAATCCCAGTAGATCAGCAGTTTCTGAAATACTCAGACCAGCCATTCCAGCACCAACAACCATGCCACGTTCACAGGCCACAAATCACCTTTCTTCCCCATACTGATGCTCGGGAGAACTGCAGGAGATTGTCTTGACCGTGTCTACATGCCTAAATGCACTGAGTTGCCGCCATGTGATTGGCTGATTAGAAATTAAGTGTTAACGAGCAGTTGGACAGGTGTACCTAATGAAGTGGCCGGTGAGTGTATATTCAAGTATGACTAGTGGTTCTCTAGATGCGAGGTACAGCATTTTGTTGCTTTAGAATAACGGCAATGATGTTTTGCAATGTAACACATAGGCCTGCATGCAGAAGCAAAAAAAAAAAAAAGTTACTGGAGATACAGTAAGAGAGAGGGGGAAGAGAGTTGTAAAATCTACGCTTTTGGTGTCTAATACCTAGTCTTTTCAGAATATATTTAGCTCCCCAGGCATTTATTCCACATCGTGGTTGTACGGTATCCTGCTTCACTATTATACGCTACTAGTAGAGTATATTTGTAAAAGTTTGGAGTTTTCACAATGTCTTTACCAGTTTGTGCAAGTGGGTTGTGTTGGTATTTTTTAGTTAAACCATTGCATTCCCATTGATGGGATTTTATTGTTTGGTGGCAGTCGAGTCGTTTTAAGGTGTCAAATGGCCTCTTTGCGGCGGTGGAGGAGTCAGGTGGAAGGTGCAGCAAGTTATTGGTGGACTAATTTAACTTCTAGAGGATGTAAAACCTCCTGGTGGAGAACAGGCTGAGCTTTGGAAGTGGCAGCCTCAAGGGTAATGGTAAAAGCAGCCAGGGGCGGGCACGGTGGTGAAGAACACAAGGGATGATCTTCACTAGGGTCATTGGTGCCCTTAAAGTGTCCGGGCTCTGCTAGAATGGCCGCCAGAGCGTGCCGCCCCCTTTATTGCTGTCTGGCCGGGTGCTGTATGTCAGGCAGCTGTAGATTGGGGTATTGGTAAATCCCACCTCTAGCATGTCATCTGACTCCTCCTCTGTTTGTTTTTATTCCAGTGATACAAATAAAGCTGTGGCCATTTTGACCCATTAAGTTACGTGTTTGTGTATTTTTTTCGGACACCAGGTTTTTCTATTGTCTAAGTTGTTTTTAAATAAAGTGGGGGTCCATCCCATATCCACACGTCATGATGTACAACTTTTTATATTCATACAAAGAGGCGTGGTTACATACATTAAAATCATTACAATTGGTGAGAGCTAAGCATATATGTCTGGCCCCTGTCCCCTGCTGATTGGTCCTCAAAACTTGTGCTTCTGTTGCTATGCCAGGGGAATTTCCAATCATCGTTGTCTACAGGAAATCGGCCGTTGGTCCGGATGCCGGTGCTATTCTTAAAGGGGTTATGTCACCAAAAGCACCTGGACAGAGTTCAGCTCAGTGCATTGTAAACTATAATTTCACCATTTACATTTATTAAAAATGATGCAGCCTTACTGAGTTATTCTGCTGTAAGCTGACTGCTGGCGCCCCTGCTGGTAGCTGTGTCCCGTCCTCTGCCTTCTCCTCTGGCTGAGGCTGCGCAGAAGGATTCAGTTTCTGCTCCTCTGTTTACATCTCTGACTGGAGATTTCTCCACTGCCTCACACTGAAGGAGGTCAGCTGACAAGGAGCAGCCAATGGGAGAGAGGGGGAGGGGCCGAATGAGCTGTGCAGCCGAGTGCAGGCTGTGATCTGCACTACAAGTCTAACACCAGGCTCCTCCAGAGCAAACAGGGGCACAATAAAGGTAATACACCCAGGAAGGAAGAGGGTCCATCCAGAGCACAGACTGCCCCTAACATGTTTATAGATCTGTCATATTACAGTGTAGCAGCCCTCCCCCACATGTAGCCACCATCAATCAAATAAGTAAAGGATCTGAGCTCTGACTTCTCCTCATCTCACACATGTCCTGCAGTCCTCCCCCTGTAAGTCTGCAATATGTGAGTGTTCAACTATTATCTATCCATCCATCTCCTATCTAGTTATCTATCTATATCATATCTATCTATCTATGTATCTATCTATCCATATTCTAACTATCAATCATTATCTAATGTATATCTATCTCCTATCTATCTATCTATCTCTCATCTATCTATCCATATTCTATCTATGTATCTATCTCCTATCTATCTATCTCCTATATATCTATCTATCATCCATCCATCTATCTATCTCCTATCTATCTCCTATATATCTATCTATCTATCTATCTCCTATATATCTATCTATCATCCATCCATCCATCTATCTATGTATCCATCTATGTATGTATCTATCTATCTATCTATGTATGTATCTATCACGGATGCACCCGCGATCCATGTTTCAGATGGCGGCACACCCTTGTCCTTCTATGGACCTTGTCCTATCACCTCTCCGGGCTCCTGGCTCTGCTCTGGGTCCGACGAGGCCGCACGCCTGCTTCCAGACTAGGCCGTGCGTGCGCCGGCTCGTCTAGCCTTAAAGGGCCAGCCTCCTCTTGATTGGCGCTGGCTAATCCGGCTCACCCTTATAATCTGACACCTCCCTTCACTTGCCACTGGTTTTTCTCCTAGGATCTCTATGGTTTCCATGCCGTTAGGCTTCCCTAAGCCGTTCCTACAGAAGTGATTGCCACCCAGCATTCCCAAACACTGTGTCTCCAGTGTTCCTGTCTCCAGCGTTACCAGTGTTCCTCCGTGTTGCTGCCATTCCTGTGTCCTACTGTGCCTTCCAGGGTTCCTGTCCTGCTGTGCCTTCCAGGGTTCCTGTCCTGCTGTGCCTTCCAGGGTTCCTGTCCTGCTGTGCCTTCCAGGGTTCCTGTCCTGCTGTGCTTCCAGGGTTCCTGTCCAGTATAGTATAGTATATATATATATATCACCAGTTAGTCCTCAGTATAATATATATGTTTTATGAGAAAAAATATTTATAAAAACTGCTATGGTAAAGCTGTCTATATTGCCGCTAGCAGCCAATCCTAGATCATATTTCATTTTTTATATGGGTTTGTAAAAAGTATAGCTTAGCTGTATTTCATATATACGGTGATTAGGACTGAAAGGCATTTCTATAGCAGAATCTGCTATGCAGGGGATCAGTAAGTGTAGGGACTACTTGAACACAGCAGGTGGAAGCATACTCTAAAAGCAGTGATGTAACTATGGTGGAAGGTCAATGAGAGAGACACCTGTAAAGCATTATAGGACTTGTGGTTAAACTGCCACTGTCAGTGCTGTGCATGTGCATATACAAAGATATATATCAGGTTATAACTGGTTTAAGGGAAAAGCTCTGTATTTCATAATATGCAGAGTACAAAGACATAAATATATATATATATGTATCACAGAGTCTACATGTATATAACCATAAAGCATGTAATCATTATAAACATATAATCATTATCTCGACCCTCACAGAGACATATCCCTTTAACTGGGCCTGGAGGAGGGAACATACATGGAGACATATCCCTTTATCTGGGCCTGGAGGAAGGAACATACATGCAGACATATCCCTTTAATTGAGCATGGAGGAGGGAACATACATGGAGACATATCCCTTTAACTGGGCCTGGAGGAGGGAATATACATGGAGACATATCCCTTTAACTGGGCCTGGAGGAGGGAATATACATGGAGACATATCCCTTTAACTGGGCCTGGAGGAGAGAACATACATGGAGACATATCCCTTTAACTGGGAATGGAGGAGGGAACATACATGGAGACATATCCCTATAACTGGGCCTGGAGGAAGGAACATACATGCAGACATATCCCTTTAATTGGGCATGGAGGAGTGAACATACATGGAGACATATCCCTTTAACTGGACATGGAGGAGGAAACATGCAAGGAGACATATCCCTTTAACTGGGCATGGAGGCGGAAACATGCATGGAGACATATCCCTTTAACTGGGCCTGGAGGAGGGAACATACATGGAGACATATCCCTTTAACTTGGCCTGGAGGAGGGAACATACATGGAGACATATCCCTTTAACTTGGCCTGCAGGGGGGAACATACATGGAGACATATCCCTTTAACCGGGCATGGAGGAGTGACCATACATGGAGACATATCCCTTTAACTGGGCCTGGAGGAGTGAACATACATGGAGACATATTCCTTTAACTGGGCCCGGGGAGTGAACATAGATGGAGACATAGCCCTTTAACTGGGCCCGGAGGAGTGAACATACATGGAGACATATCCCTTTAACTGGGCATAGAGGAGGGAACATACATGGAGACATATCCCTTTAACTGGGCATAGAGGAGGGAACATACATGAACATCCTCCTCCTTTCTCTCCATCTCCTCCCCCTGAGCTGCCTCTTCTCCTCCCCTGCCCCGCCTCCTTCCCTCTTCTCCTCCCCTGCCCCGCCTCCTCCCCCACCCCCTGACCCGCCTCCTCCCCTGCCCCGCCTCCTCTCCTCCTCCTGTAGATCACTTCTGCCTCTCCCTGTAGTGTGATGAGTCTGTAGGAGAAGTGCAGGGGAAGCTGCGGCACTGCAGGGGTTACTGATCCCGGTGATTCCTCTGGAGCCTCCGTGCACTGGGAAGATCCATCCGGGACACATGGAAGGTAATTGTGTAGGGGGAGGGGCGGGGTGTGATCAGCGCATGTGCAGTGTTATATGTGTGATCACTGCCTGTAATGTACATGTGTTACATTGTATCTGTGAATGTGTGTGCGGCGGAGGGTGGGGCAGTGTGTACTGTAGTCTCGTGTATGCTGCGTTGGCTCTCACTTCCTATTGGCTGCAGTGTGTCAGCTGATCAGTGTAGAGGAGCCGCAGGGCAGCCTGGGCCAGAGCAACAGTTACACAGGAGACCGCTAGCAGCAGGGGGCGCCAGCGAGCATCACACAGGACACCGCTAGCAGCAGGGGGTGCCAGCGAGCATCACACAGGACGCCGCTAGCAGCAGGGGGCGCCAGCGAGCATCACACAGGACACCGCTAGCAGCAGGGGGCGCCAGCGAGCATCACACAGGACACCGCTAGCAGCAGGGGGTGCCAGCGAGCATCACACAGGACGCCGCTAGCAGCAGGGGGCGCCAGCGAGCATCACACAGGACACCGCTAGCAGCAGGGGGCGCCAGCGAGCATCACACAGGACACCGCTAGCAGCAGGGGGTGCCAGCGAGCATCACACAGGACGCCGCTAGCAGCAGGGGGCGCCAGCGAGCATCACACAGGACACCGCTAGCAGCAGGGGGTGCCAGCGAGCATCACACAGGACACTGCTAGCAGCAGGGGGCGCCAGCGAGCATCACACAGGACACCACCAGCAGCAGGGGGCGCCAGCGAGCATCACACAGGACGCAGCTAGCAGCAGGGGGCGCCAGCGAGCATCACACAGGACACCACCAGCAGCAGGGGGCGCCAGCGAGCATCACACAGGACGCAGCTAGCAGCAGGGGGCGCCAGCGAGCATCACACAGGACGCCGCTAGCAGCAGGGGGCGCCAGCGAGCATCACACAGGACGCCACTAGCAGCAGGGGGCGCCAGCGAGCATCACACAGGACACTGCTAGCAGCAGGGGGCGCCAGCGAGCATCACACAGGACGCCGCTAGCAGCAGGGGGCGCCAGCGAGCATCACACAGGACGCCGCTAGCAGCAGGGGGCGCCAGCGAGCATCACACAGGACGCCGCTAGCAGCAGGGGGCGCCAGCGAGCATCACACAGGACACCACCAGCAGCAGGGGGCGCCAGCGAGCATCACACAGGACGTAGTCAGCAGCAGGGGGCGCCAGCGAGCATCACACAGGACGCCGCTAGCAGCAGGGGGCGCCAGCGAGCATCACACAGGACGCCGCTAGCAGCAGGGGGCGCCGGCTAGCAGCAGGGGGCGCCAGCGAGCATCACACAGGACACTGCTAGCAGCAGGGGGCGCCAGCGAGCATCACACAGGACGCCGCTAGCAGCAGGGGGCGCCAGCGAGCATCACACAGGACGCCGCTAGCAGCAGGGGGCGCCAGCGAGCATCACACAGGACGCCGCTAGCAGCAGGGGGCGCCAGCGAGCATCACACAGGACGCCGCTAGCAGCAGGGGGCGCCAGCGAGCATCACACAGGACGCCGCTAGCAGCAGGGGGCGCCAGCGAGCATCACACAGGACGCCGCTAGCAGCAGGGGGCGCCAGCGAGCATCACACAGGACGCCGCTAGCAGCAGGGGGCGCCAGCAAGCATCACACAGGACGCCGCTAGCAGCAGGGGGCGCCAGCGAGCATCACACAGGACGCCGCTAGCAGCAGGGGGCGCCAGCGAGCATCACACAGGACACTGCTAGCAGCAGGGGGCGCCAGCGAGCATCACACAGGACACCGCTAGCAGCAGGGGGCGCCAGCGAGCATCACACAGGACACCGCTAGCAGCAGGGGGCGCCAGCGAGCATCACACAGGACGCCGCTAGCAGCAGGGGGCGCCAGCGAGCATCACACAGGACGCCGCCTCATACACATCACACATCATGTACTAGTAGAGACTCAGCTTCCACATCATATATAAGAGGATTTTTACCTCAGAAATTAATAATTAGGACAGGAGATCATGTCTCCATGTCTCCTCATGTATCTGCTCCCAGCTATCTTACACAGGGCAGCTCTGGCAGGATGGGAGTCCATGTCTCCTCATGTATCTGCTCCCAGCTATCTTACACAGGGCAGCTCTGGCAGGATGGGAGTCCATGTCTCCTCATGTATCTGCTCCCAGCTATCTTACACATGGCAGCTGTGGTAGGATGGGAGTCCATGTCTCCTCATGTACCTGCTCCCAGCTATCTTACACATGGCAGCTCTGGCAGGATGGGAGTCCATGTCTCCTCATGTATCTGCTCCCAGCTATCTTACACATGGCAGCTGTGGCAGGATGGGAGTCCATGTCTCCTCATGTATCTGCTCCCAGCTATCTTACACATGGCAGCTGTGGCAGGATGGGAGTCCATGTCTCCTCATGTATCTGCTCCCAGCTATCTTACACAGGGCAGCTCTGGCAGGATGGGAGTCCATGTCTCCTCATGTATCTGCTCCCAGCTATCTTACACATGGCAGCTGTGGCAGGATGGGAGTCCATGTCTCCTCATGTATCTGCTCCCAGCTATCTTACACATGGCAGCTCTGGCAGGATGGGAGTCCATGTCTCCTCATGTATCTGCTCCCAGCTATCTTACACATGGCAGCTCTGGCAGGATGGGAGTCCATGTCTCCTCATGTATCTGCTCCCAGCTATCTTACACATGGCAGCTGTGGCAGGATGGGAGTCCATGTGTCCTCATGTATCTGCTCCCAGCTATCTCACACATGGCAGCTCTGGCAGGATGGGAGTCCATGTCTCCTCATGTTCCTGCTCCCAGCTATCTTACACATGGCAGCTGTGGCAGGATGGGAGTCCATGTGTCCTCATGTATCTGCTCCCAGCTATCTTACACAGGGCAGCTCTGGCAGGATGGGAGTCCATGTCTCCTCATGTATCTGCTCCCAGCTATCTCACACATGGCAGCTGTGGCAGGATGGGAGTCCATGTCTCCTCATGTATCTGCTCCCAGCTATCTTACACATGGCAGCTGTGGCAGGATGGGAGTCCATGTCTCCTCATGTTCCTGCTCCCAGCTATCTTACACATGGCAGCTGTGGCAGGATGGGAGTCCATGTCTCCTCATGTATCTGCTCCCAGCTATCTTACACATGGCAGCTCTGGCAGGATGGGAGTCCATGTCTCCTCATGTATCTGCTCCCAGCTATCTTACACATGGCAGCTGTGGCAGGATGGGAGTCCATGTCTCCTCATGTATCTGCTCCCAGCTATCTTACACATGGCAGCTGTGGCATGATGGGAGTCCATGTCTCCTCATGTATCTGCTCCCAGCTATCTTACACATGGCAGCTCTGGCAGGATGGGAGTCCATGTCTCCTCATGTATCTGCTCCCAGCTATCTTACACATGGCAGCTGTGGCAGGATGGGAGTCCATGTCTCCTCATGTATCTGCTCCCAGCTATCTTACACATGGCAGCTGTGGCAGGATGGGAGTCCATGTCTCCTCATGTATCTGCTCCCAGCTATCTTACACATGGCAGCTCTGGCAGGATGGGAGTCCATGTCTCCTCATGTATCTGCTCCCAGCTATCTTACACATGGCAGCTGTGGCAGGATGGGAGTCCATGTCTCCTCATGTATCTGCTCCCAGCTATCTTACACATGGCAGCTGTGGCAGGATGGGAGTCCATGTCTCCTCATGTATCTGCTCCCAGCTATCTTACACATGGCAGCTCTGGCAGGATGGGAGTCCATGTCTCCTCATGTATCTGCTCCCAGCTATCTTACACATGGCAGCTGTGGCAGGATGGGAGTCCATGTGTCCTCATGTATCTGCTCCCAGCTATCTTACACATGGCAGCTCTAGCAGGATGGGAGTCCATGTCTCCTCATGTATCTGCTCCCAGCTATCTCACACATGGCAGCTCTGGCAGGATGGGAGTCCATGTCTCCTCATGTTCCTGCTCCCAGCTATCTCACACATGGCAGCTCTGGCAGGATGGGAGTCCATGTCTCCTCATGTTCCTGCTCCCAGCTATCTTACACAGGGCAGCTATGGTAGGATGGGAGTCCATGTCTCCTCATGTATCTGCTCCCAGCTATCTTACACATGGCAGCTCTGGCAGGATGGGAGTCCATGTCTCCTCATGTATCTGCTCCCAGCTATCTCACACATGGCAGCTGTAGCAGGATGGGAGTCCATGTCTCCTCATGTATCTGCTCCCAGCTATCTTACACAGGGCAGCTCTGGCAGGATGGGAGTCCATGTCTCCTCATGTATCTGCTCCCAGCTATCTCACACATGGCAGCTGTGGCAGGATGGGAGTCCATGTCTCCTCATGTATCTGCTCCCAGCTATCTTACACATGGCAGCTCTGGCAGGATGGGAGTCCATGTCTCCTCATGTATCTGCTCCCAGCTATCTTACACATGGCAGCTGTGGCAGGATGGGAGTCCATGTCTCCTCATGTATCTGCTCCCAGCTATCTTACACATGGCAGCTGTGGCAGGATGGGAGTCCATGTCTCCTCATGTATCTGCTCCCAGCTATCTTACACATGGCAGCTCTGGCAGGATGGGAGTCCATGTCTCCTCATGTATCTGCTCCCAGCTATCTTACACATGGCAGCTGTGGCATGATGGGAGTCCATGTGTCCTCATGTATCTGCTCCCAGCTATCTTACACAGGGCAGCTCTGGCAGGATGCATGTATCTGCTCCCAGCTATCTTACACATGGCAGCTCTGGCAGGATGGGAGTCCATGTCTCCTCATGTATCTGCTCCCAGCTATCTTACACATGGCAGCTGTGGCAGGATGGGAGTCCATGTCTCCTCATGTACCTGCTCCCAGCTATCTCACACATGGCAGCTCTGGCAGGATGGGAGTCCATGTCTCCTCATGTATCTGCTCCCAGCTATCTTACACATGGCAGCTGTGGCAGGATGGGAGTCCATGTCTCCTCATGTATCTGCTCCCAGCTATCTCACACATGGCAGCTCTGGCAGGATGGGAGTCCATGTCTCCTCATGTATCTGCTCCCAGCTATCTTACACAGGGCAGCTCTGGCAGGATGGGAGTCCATGTCTCCTCATGTATCTGCTCCCAGCTATCTTACACATGGCAGCTGTGGCAGGATGGGAGTCCATGTGTCCTCATGTATCTGCTCCCAGCTATCTTACACAGGGCAGCTCTGGCAGGATGGGAGTCCATGTCTCCTCATGTATCTGCTCCCAGCTATCTCACACATGGCAGCTCTGGCAGGATGGGAGTCCATGTCTCCTCATGTATCTGCTCCCAGCTATCTCACACATGGCAGCTGTGGCAGGATGGGAGTCCATGTCTCCTCATGTATCTGCTCCCAGCTATCTCACACATGGCAGCTCTGGCAGGATGGGAGTCCATGTCTCCTCATGTACCTGCTCCCAGCTATCTTACACATGGCAGCTGTGGCAGGATGGGAGTCCATGTCTCCTCATGTTCCTGCTCCCAGCTATCTTACACATGGCAGCTGTGGCAGGATGGGAGTCCATGTCTCCTCATGTTCCTGCTCCCAGCTATCTTACACATGGCAGCTCTGGCAGGATGGGAGTCCATGTCTCCTCATGTATCTGCTCCCAGCTATCTCACACATGGCAGCTCTGGCAGGATGGGAGTCCATGTCTCCTCATGTATCTGCTCCCAGCTATCTTACACATGGCAGCTGTGGCAGGATGGGAGTCCATGTCTCCTCATGTTCCTGCTCCCAGCTATCTTACACATGGCAGCTCTGGCAGGATGGGAGTCCATGTCTCCTCATGTATCTGCTCCCAGCTATCTCACACAGGGCAGCTATGGTAGGATGGGAGTCCATGTCTCCTCATGTTCCTGCTCCCAGCTATCTTACACATGGCAGCTGTGGCAGGATGGGAGTCCATGTCTCCTCATGTATCTGCTCCCAGCTATCTTACACAGGGCAGCTCTGGCAGGATGGGAGTCCATGTCTCCTCATGTATCTGCTCCCAGCTATCTTACACATGGCAGCTGTGGTAGGATGGGAGTCCATGTCTCCTCATGTACCTGCTCCCAGCTATCTTACACATGGCAGCTCTGGCAGGATGGGAGTCCATGTCTCCTCATGTATCTGCTCCCAGCTATCTTACACATGGCAGCTGTGGCAGGATGGGAGTCCATGTCTCCTCATGTATCTGCTCCCAGCTATCTTACACATGGCAGCTGTGGCAGGATGGGAGTCCATGTCTCCTCATGTATCTGCTCCCAGCTATCTTACACAGGGCAGCTCTGGCAGGATGGGAGTCCATGTCTCCTCATGTATCTGCTCCCAGCTATCTTACACATGGCAGCTGTGGCAGGATGGGAGTCCATGTCTCCTCATGTATCTGCTCCCAGCTATCTTACACATGGCAGCTCTGGCAGGATGGGAGTCCATGTCTCCTCATGTATCTGCTCCCAGCTATCTTACACATGGCAGCTCTGGCAGGATGGGAGTCCATGTCTCCTCATGTATCTGCTCCCAGCTATCTTACACATGGCAGCTGTGGCAGGATGGGAGTCCATGTCTCCTCATGTATCTGCTCCCAGCTATCTTACACATGGCAGCTCTGGCAGGATGGGAGTCCATGTCTCCTCATGTATCTGCTCCCAGCTATCTTACACATGGCAGCTGTGGCAGGATGGGAGTCCATGTCTCCTCATGTATCTGCTCCCAGCTATCTTACACATGGCAGCTGTGGCATGATGGGAGTCCATGTCTCCTCATGTATCTGCTCCCAGCTATCTTACACATGGCAGCTCTGGCAGGATGGGAGTCCATGTCTCCTCATGTATCTGCTCCCAGCTATCTTACACATGGCAGCTGTGGCAGGATGGGAGTCCATGTCTCCTCATGTATCTGCTCCCAGCTATCTTACACATGGCAGCTGTGGCAGGATGGGAGTCCATGTCTCCTCATGTATCTGCTCCCAGCTATCTTACACATGGCAGCTCTGGCAGGATGGGAGTCCATGTCTCCTCATGTATCTGCTCCCAGCTATCTTACACATGGCAGCTGTGGCAGGATGGGAGTCCATGTCTCCTCATGTATCTGCTCCCAGCTATCTTACACATGGCAGCTGTGGCAGGATGGGAGTCCATGTCTCCTCATGTATCTGCTCCCAGCTATCTTACACATGGCAGCTCTGGCAGGATGGGAGTCCATGTCTCCTCATGTATCTGCTCCCAGCTATCTTACACATGGCAGCTGTGGCAGGATGGGAGTCCATGTGTCCTCATGTATCTGCTCCCAGCTATCTTACACATGGCAGCTCTAGCAGGATGGGAGTCCATGTCTCCTCATGTATCTGCTCCCAGCTATCTTACACATGGCAGCTGTGGCAGGATGGGAGTCCATGTGTCCTCATGTACCTGCTCCCAGCTATCTCACACATGGCAGCTCTGGCAGGATGGGAGTCCATGTCTCCTCATGTTCCTGCTCCCAGCTATCTCACACATGGCAGCTCTGGCAGGATGGGAGTCCATGTCTCCTCATGTTCCTGCTCCCAGCTATCTTACACAGGGCAGCTGTGGTAGGATGGGAGTCCATGTCTCCTCATGTATCTGCTCCCAGCTATCTTACACATGGCAGCTCTGGCAGGATGGGAGTCCATGTCTCCTCATGTATCTGCTCCCAGCTATCTCACACATGGCAGCTGTAGCAGGATGGGAGTCCATGTCTCCTCATGTATCTGCTCCCAGCTATCTTACACAGGGCAGCTCTGGCAGGATGGGAGTCCATGTCTCCTCATGTATCTGCTCCCAGCTATCTCACACATGGCAGCTGTGGCAGGATGGGAGTCCATGTCTCCTCATGTATCTGCTCCCAGCTATCTTACACATGGCAGCTCTGGCAGGATGGGAGTCCATGTCTCCTCATGTATCTGCTCCCAGCTATCTTACACATGGCAGCTGTGGCAGGATGGGAGTCCATGTCTCCTCATGTATCTGCTCCCAGCTATCTTACACATGGCAGCTGTGGCAGGATGGGAGTCCATGTCTCCTCATGTATCTGCTCCCAGCTATCTTACACATGGCAGCTCTGGCAGGATGGGAGTCCATGTCTCCTCATGTATCTGCTCCCAGCTATCTTACACATGGCAGCTGTGGCAGGATGGGAGTCCATGTGTCCTCATGTATCTGCTCCCAGCTATCTTACACAGGGCAGCTCTGGCAGGATGGGAGTCCATGTCTCCTCATGTATCTGCTCCCAGCTATCTTACACATGGCAGCTCTGGCAGGATGGGAGTCCATGTCTCCTCATGTATCTGCTCCCAGCTATCTTACACATGGCAGCTGTGGCAGGATGGGAGTCCATGTCTCCTCATGTACCTGCTCCCAGCTATCTCACACATGGCAGCTCTGGCAGGATGGGAGTCCATGTCTCCTCATGTATCTGCTCCCAGCTATCTTACACATGGCAGCTGTGGCAGGATGGGAGTCCATGTCTCCTCATGTATCTGCTCCCAGCTATCTCACACATGGCAGCTCTGGCAGGATGGGAGTCCATGTCTCCTCATGTATCTGCTCCCAGCTATCTTACACATGGCAGCTCTGGCAGGATGGGAGTCCATGTCTCCTCATGTATCTGCTCCCAGCTATCTTACACATGGCAGCTGTGGCAGGATGGGAGTCCATGTGTCCTCATGTATCTGCTCCCAGCTATCTTACACAGGGCAGCTCTGGCAGGATGGGAGTCCATGTCTCCTCATGTATCTGCTCCCAGCTATCTCACACATGGCAGCTCTGGCAGGATGGGAGTCCATGTCTCCTCATGTATCTGCTCCCAGCTATCTTACACATGGCAGCTGTGGCAGGATGGGAGTCCATGTCTCCTCATGTATCTGCTCCCAGCTATCTCACACATGGCAGCTCTGGCAGGATGGGAGTCCATGTCTCCTCATGTATCTGCTCCCAGCTATCTTACACATGGCAGCTGTGGCAGGATGGGAGTCCATGTCTCCTCATGTTCCTGCTCCCAGCTATCTTACACATGGCAGCTGTGGCAGGATGGGAGTCCATGTCTCCTCATGTTCCTGCTCCCAGCTATCTTACACATGGCAGCTCTGGCAGGATGGGAGTCCATGTCTCCTCATGTATCTGCTCCCAGCTATCTTCACACATGGCAGCTCTGGCAGGATGGGAGTCCATGTCTCCTCATGTATCTGCTCCCAGCTATCTTACACATGGCAGCTGTGGCAGGATGGGAGTCCATGTCTCCTCATGTTCCTGCTCCCAGCTATCTTACACATGGCAGCTCTGGCAGGATGGGAGTCCATGTCTCCTCATGTATCTGCTCCCAGCTATCTCACACAGGGCAGCTATGGTAGGATGGGAGTCCATGTCTCCTCATGTTCCTGCTCCCAGCTATCTTACACATGGCAGCTGTGGCAGGATGGGAGTCCATGTCTCCTCATGTATCTGCTCCCAGCTATCTCACACATGGCAGCTCTGGCAGGATGGGAGTCCATGTCTCCTCATGTATCTGCTCCCAGCTATCTTACACATGGCAGCTCTGGCAGGATGGGAGTCCATGTCTCCTCATGTATCTGCTCCCAGCTATCTTACACATGGCAGCTCTGGCAGGATGGGAGTCCATGTCTCCTCATGTATCTGCTCCCAGCTATCTTACACATGGCAGCTGTGGCAGGATGGGAGTCCATGTCTCCTCATGTATCTGCTCCCAGCTATCTTACACATGGCAGCTGTGGCAGGATGGGAGTCCATGTCTCCTCATGTATCTGCTCCCAGCTATCTTACACATGGCAGCTGTGGCAGGATGGGAGTCCATGTCTCCTCATGTATCTGCTCCCAGCTATCTTACACATGGCAGCTCTGGCAGGATGGGAGTCCATGTCTCCTCATGTATCTGCTCCCAGCTATCTTACACATGGCAGCTCTGGCAGGATGGGAGTCCATGTCTCCTCATGTATCTGCTCCCAGCTATCTTACACATGGCAGCTGTGGTAGGATGGGAGTCCATGTCTCCTCATGTATCTGCTCCCAGCTATCTTACACATGGCAGCTGTGGCAGGATGGGAGTCCATGTCTCCTCATGTATCTGCTCCCAGCTATCTTACACATGGCAGCTGTGGCAGGATGGGAGTCCATGTCTCCTCATGTATCTGCTCCCAGCTATCTTACACAGGGCAGCTCTGGCAGGATGGGAGTCCATGTCTCCTCATGTATCTGCTCCCAGCTATCTTACACAGGGCAGCTCTGGCAGGATGGGAGTCCATGTCTCCTCATGTATCTGCTCCCAGCTATCTTACACATGGCAGCTGTGGCAGGATGGGAGTCCATGTCTCCTCATGTATCTGCTCCCAGCTATCTTACACATGGCAGCTCTGGCAGGATGGGAGTCCATGTCTCCTCATGTATCTGCTCCCAGCTATCTTACACAGGGCAGCTCTAGCAGGATGGGAGTCCATGTCTCCTCATGTATCTGCTCCCAGCTATCTCACACATGGCAGCTCTGGCAGGATGGGAGTCCATGTCTCCTCATGTATCTGCTCCCAGCTATCTTACACATGGCAGCTGTGGCAGGATGGGAGTCCATGTCTCCTCATGTATCTGCTCCCAGCTATCTTACACATGGCAGCTGTGGCAGGATGGGAGTCCATGTCTCCTCATGTACCTGCTCCCAGCTATCTTACACATGGCAGCTCTGGCAGGATGGGAGTCCATGTCTCCTCATGTATCTGCTCCCAGCTATCTTACACATGGCAGCTGTGGCAGGATGGGAGTCCATGTCTCCTCATGTATCTGCTCCCAGCTATCTTACACATGGCAGCTGTGGCATGATGGGAGTCCATGTCTCCTCATGTATCTGCTCCCAGCTATCTTACACATGGCAGCTGTGGCAGGATGGGAGTCCATGTCTCCTCATGTTCCTGCTCCCAGCTATCTCACACATGGCAGCTGTGGCATGATGGGAGTCCATGTCTCCTCATGTATCTGCTCCCAGCTATCTTACACATGGCAGCTGTGGCAGGATGGGAGTCCATGTCTCCTCATGTATCTGCTCCCAGCTATCTCACACATGGCAGCTGTGGCAGGATGGGAGTCCATGTCTCCTCATGTATCTGCTCCCAGCTATCTTACACATGGCAGCTGTGGCAGGATGGGAGTCCATGTCTCCTCATGTATCTGCTCCCAGCTATCTTACACATGGCAGCTCTGGCAGGATGGGAGTCCATGTGTCCTCATGTATCTGCTCCCAGCTATCTTACACAGGGCAGCTCTGGCAGGATGGGAGTCCATGTCTCCTCATGTATCTGCTCCCAGCTATCTTACACAGGGCAGCTCTGGCAGGATGGGAGTCCATGTCTCCTCATGTATCTGCTCCCAGCTATCTCACACATGGCAGCTCTGGCAGGATGGGAGTCCATGTCTCCTCATGTATCTGCTCCCAGCTATCTTACACATGGCAGCTCTGGCAGGATGGGAGTCCATGTCTCCTCATGTATCTGCTCCCAGCTATCTTACACATGGCAGCTGTGGTAGGATGGGAGTCCATGTCTCCTCATGTATCTGCTCCCAGCTATCTTACACATGGCAGCTCTGGCAGGATGGGAGTCCATGTCTCCTCATGTATCTGCTCCCAGCTATCTTACACATGGCAGCTGTGGCAGGATGGGAGTCCATGTCTCCTCATGTATCTGCTCCCAGCTATCTCACACATGGCAGCTGTGGCAGGATGGGAGTCCATGTCTCCTCATGTATCTGCTCCCAGCTATCTTACACATGGCAGCTGTGGCAGGATGGGAGTCCATGTCTCCTCATGTACCTGCTCCCAGCTATCTCACACATGGCAGCTCTGGCAGGATGGGAGTCCATGTCTCCTCATGTATCTGCTCCCAGCTATCTTACACATGGCAGCTGTGGCAGGATGGGAGTCCATGTCTCCTCATGTATCTGCTCCCAGCTATCTTACACATGGCAGCTGTGGCAGGATGGGAGTCCATGTGTCCTCATGTATCTGCTCCCAGCTATCTTACACATGGCAGCTGTGGCATGATGGGAGTCCATGTCTCCTCATGTATCTGCTCCCAGCTATCTTACACATGGCAGCTGTGGCAGGATGGGAGTCCATGTCTCCTCATGTATCTGCTCCCAGCTATCTTACACATGGCAGCTGTGGCAGGATGGGAGTCCATGTCTCCTCATGTATCTGCTCCCAGCTATCTTACACATGGCAGCTCTGGCAGGATGGGAGTCCATGTCTCCTCATGTATCTGCTCCCAGCTATCTTACACATGGCAGCTCTGGCAGGATGGGAGTCCATGTGTCCTCATGTATCTGCTCCCAGCTATCTTACACATGGCAGCTGTGGCAGGATGGGAGTCCATGTCTCCTCATGTATCTGCTCCCAGCTATCTCACACATGGCAGCTCTGGCAGGATGGGAGTCCATGTCTCCTCATGTATCTGCTCCCAGCTATCTTACACATGGCAGCTCTGGCAGGATGGGAGTCCATGTCTCCTCATGTATCTGCTCCCAGCTATCTTACACATGGCAGCTCTGGCAGGATGGGAGTCCATGTCTCCTCATGTATCTGCTCCCAGCTATCTTACACATGGCAGCTCTGGCAGGATGGGAGTCCATGTCTCCTCATGTATCTGCTCCCAGCTATCTCACACATGGCAGCTGTGCCAGGATGGGAGTCCATGTGTCCTCATGTATCTGCTCCCAGCTATCTTACACATGGCAGCTGTGGCAGGATGGGAGTCCATGTCTCCTCATGTATCTGCTCCCAGCTATCTCACACATGGCAGCTGTGGCATGATAGGAGTCCATGTCTCCTCATGTATCTGCTCCCAGCTATCTTACACATGGCAGCTGTGGCATGATGGGAGTCCATGTCTCCTCATGTTCCTGCTCCCAGCTATCTTACACATGGCAGCTCTGGCAGGATGGGAGTCCATGTCTCCTCATGTATCTGCTCCCAGCTATCTTACACATGGCAGCTGTGGCAGGATGGGAGTCCATGTCTCCTCATGTATCTGCTCCCAGCTATCTCACACATGGCAGCTCTGGCAGGATGGGAGTCCATGTCTCCTCATGTATCTGCTCCCAGCTATCTTACACATGGCAGCTGTGGCATGATGGGAGTCCATGTCTCCTCATGTTCCTGCTCCCAGCTATCTTACACATGGCAGCTCTGGCAGGATGGGAGTCCATGTCTCCTCATGTATCTGCTCCCAGCTATCTCACACATGGCAGCTCTGGCAGGATGGGAGTCCATGTCTCCTCATGTATCTGCTCCCAGCTATCTTACACATGGCAGCTGTGGCAGGATGGGAGTCCATGTGTCCTCATGTATCTGCTCCCAGCTATCTTACACAGGGCAGCTCTAGCAGGATGGGAGTCCATGTCTCCTCATGTATCTGCTCCCAGCTATCTTACACAGGGCAGCTCTGGCAGGATGGGAGTCCATGTCTCCTCATGTATCTGCTCCCAGCTATCTTACACATGGCAGCTCTGGCAGGATGGGAGTCCATGTGTCCTCATGTATCTGCTCCCAGCTATCTTACACATGGCAGCTCTGGCAGGATGGGAGTCCATGTCTCCTCATGTATCTGCTCCCAGCTATCTCACACATGGCAGCTGTGGCAGGATGGGAGTCCATGTCTCCTCATGTATCTGCTCCCAGCTATCTTACACATGGCAGCTCTAGCAGGATGGGAGTCCATGTCTCCTCATGTATCTGCTCCCAGCTATCTTACACAGGGCAGCTCTGGCAGGATGGGAGTCCATGTCTCCTCATGTATCTGCTCCCAGCTATCTTACACAGGGCAGCTCTGGCAGGATGGGAGTCCATGTCTCCTCATGTATCTGCTCCCAGCTATCTTACACAGGGCAGCTCTGGCAGGATGGGAGTCCATGTCTCCTCATGTATCTGCTCCCAGCTATCTTACACAGGGCAGCTCTGGCAGGATGGGAGTCCATGTCTCCTCATGTATCTGCTCCCAGCTATCTTACACAGGGCAGCTCTGGCAGGATGGGAGTCCATGTCTCCTCATGTATCTGCTCCCAGCTATCTTACACATGGCAGCTCTGGCAGGATGGGAGTCCATGTGTCCTCATGTATCTGCTCCCAGCTATCTTACACATGGCAGCTGTGGCAGGATGGGAGTCCATGTCTCCTCATGTTCCTGCTCCCAGCTATCTTACACAGGGCAGCTCTGGCAGGATGGGAGTCCATGTCTCCTCATGTATCTGCTCCCAGCTATCTTACACATGGCAGCTGTGGCAGGATGGGAGTCCATGTCTCCTCATGTATCTGCTCCCAGCTATCTCACACATGGCAGCTCTGGCAGGATGGGAGTCCATGTCTCCTCATGTATCTGCTCCCAGCTATCTTACACAGGGCAGCTCTGGCAGGATGGGAGTCCATGTCTCCTCATGTATCTGCTCCCAGCTATCTTACACAGGGCAGCTCTGGCAGGATGGGAGTCCATGTGTCCTCATGTATCTGCTCCCAGCTATCTTACACAGGGCAGCTCTGGCAGGATGGGAGTCCATGTCTCCTCATGTTCCTGCTCCCAGCTATCTCACACATGGCAGCTGTGGCATGATGGGAGTCCATGTCTCCTCATGTTCCTGCTCCCAGCTATCTCACACAGGGCAGCTCTGGCAGGATGGGAGTCCATGTCTCCTCATGTATCTGCTCCCAGCTATCTTACACATGGCAGCTGTGGCAGGATGGGAGTCCATGTGTCCTCATGTATCTGCTCCCAGCTATCTCACACATGGCAGCTCTGGCAGGATGGGAGTCCATGTCTCCTCATGTTCCTGCTCCCAGCTATCTCACACAGGGCAGCTATGGTAGGATGGGAGTCCATGTCTCCTCATGTATCTGCTCCCAGCTATCTTACACAGGGCAGCTCTGGCATGATGGGAGTCCATGTCTCCTCATGTATCTGCTCCCAGCTATCTTACACAGGGCAGCTCTGGCAGGATGGGAGTCCATGTCTCCTCATGTATCTGCTCCCAGCTATCTTACACATGGCAGCTGTGGCAGGATGGGAGTCCATGTCTCCTCATGTATCTGCTCCCAGCTATCTTACACATGGCAGCTCTGGCAGGATGGGAGTCCATGTCTCCTCATGTATCTGCTCCCAGCTATCTTACACATGGCAGCTGTGGCAGGATGGGAGTCCATGTCTCCTCATGTATCTGCTCCCAGCTATCTCACACATGGCAGCTGTGGCAGGATGGGAGTCCATGTCTCCTCATGTATCTGCTCCCAGCTATCTTACACATGGCAGCTGTGGCAGGATGGGAGTCCATGTCTCCTCATGTACCTGCTCCCAGCTATCTTACACAGGGCAGCTCTGGCAGGATGGGAGTCCATGTCTCCTCATGTATCTGCTCCCAGCTATCTCACACATGGCAGCTGTGGCAGGATGGGAGTCCATGTCTCCTCATGTATCTGCTCCCAGCTATCTTACACATGGCAGCTCTGGCATGATGGGAGTCCATGTCTCCTCATGTATCTGCTCCCAGCTATCTCACACATGGCAGCTCTGGCAGGATGGGAGTCCATGTCTCCTCATGTATCTGCTCCCAGCTATCTTACACAGGGCAGCTGTGGCAGGATGGGAGTCCATGTCTCCTCATGTATCTGCTCCCAGCTATCTTACACAGGGCAGCTCTAGCAGGATGGGAGTCCATGTCTCCTCATGTATCTGCTCCCAGCTATCTTACACAGGGCAGCTCTGGCATGATGGGAGTCCATGTCTCCTCATGTATCTGCCCCCAGCTATCTTACACATGGCAGCTGTGGCAGGATGGGAGTCCATGTCTCCTCATGTATCTGCTCCCAGCTATCTTACACATGGCAGCTGTGGCAGGATGGGAGTCCATGTCTCCTCATGTATCTGCTCCCAGCTATCTCACACATGGCAGCTCTGGCAGGATGGGAGTCCATGTCTCCTCATGTATCTGCTCCCAGCTATCTTACACATGGCAGCTGTGGCAGGATGGGAGTCCATGTCTCCTCATGTACCTGCTCCCAGCTATCTTACACATGGCAGCTGTGGCAGGATGGGAGTCCATGTCTCCTCATGTATCTGCTCCCAGCTATCTCACACATGGCAGCTCTGGCAGGATGGGAGTCCATGTCTCCTCATGTATCTGCTCCCAGCTATCTTACACATGGCAGCTGTGGCAGGATGGGAGTCCATGTGTCCTCATGTATCTGCTCCCAGCTATCTCACACATGGCAGCTCTGGCAGGATGGGAGTCCATGTCTCCTCATGTTCCTGCTCCCAGCTATCTCACACAGGGCAGCTATGGTAGGATGGGAGTCCATGTCTCCTCATGTATCTGCTCCCAGCTATCTTACACAGGGCAGCTCTGGCATGATGGGAGTCCATGTCTCCTCATGTATCTGCTCCCAGCTATCTTACACAGGGCAGCTCTGGCAGGATGGGAGTCCATGTCTCCTCATGTATCTGCTCCCAGCTATCTTACACATGGCAGCTGTGGCAGGATGGGAGTCCATGTCTCCTCATGTATCTGCTCCCAGCTATCTTACACATGGCAGCTCTGGCAGGATGGGAGTCCATGTCTCCTCATGTATCTGCTCCCAGCTATCTTACACATGGCAGCTGTGGCAGGATGGGAGTCCATGTCTCCTCATGTATCTGCTCCCAGCTATCTCACACATGGCAGCTGTGGCAGGATGGGAGTCCATGTCTCCTCATGTATCTGCTCCCAGCTATCTTACACATGGCAGCTGTGGCAGGATGGGAGTCCATGTCTCCTCATGTACCTGCTCCCAGCTATCTTACACAGGGCAGCTCTGGCAGGATGGGAGTCCATGTCTCCTCATGTATCTGCTCCCAGCTATCTCACACATGGCAGCTGTGGCAGGATGGGAGTCCATGTCTCCTCATGTATCTGCTCCCAGCTATCTTACACATGGCAGCTCTGGCATGATGGGAGTCCATGTCTCCTCATGTATCTGCTCCCAGCTATCTCACACATGGCAGCTCTGGCAGGATGGGAGTCCATGTCTCCTCATGTATCTGCTCCCAGCTATCTTACACATGGCAGCTGTGGCAGGATGGGAGTCCATGTCTCCTCATGTATCTGCTCCCAGCTATCTTACACATGGCAGCTGTGGCATGATGGGAGTCCATGTCTCCTCATGTATCTGCTCCCAGCTATCTTACACATGGCAGCTCTGGCAGGATGGGAGTCCATGTCTCCTCATGTATCTGCTCCCAGCTATCTCACACATGGCAGCTGTGGCAGGATGGGAGTCCATGTCTCCTCATGTATCTGCTCCCAGCTATCTTACACATGGCAGCTGTGGCAGGATGGGAGTCCATGTCTCCTCATGTATCTGCTCCCAGCTATCTTACACATGGCAGCTGTGGCAGGATGGGAGTCCATGTCTCCTCATGTATCTGCTCCCAGCTATCTTACACAGGGCAGCTCTGGCAGGATGGGAGTCCATGTCTCCTCATGTATCTGCTCCCAGCTATCTTACACAGGGCAGCTCTGGCAGGATGGGAGTCCATGTCTCCTCATGTTCCTGCTCCCAGCTATCTTACACAGGGCAGCTCTGGCATGATGGGAGTCCATGTGTCCTCATGTATCTGCTCCCAGCTATCTTACACATGGCAGCTGTGGCAGGATGGGAGTCCATGTCTCCTCATGTATCTGCCCCCAGCTATCTTACACATGGCAGCTGTGGCAGGATGGGAGTCCATGTCTCCTCATGTATCTGCTCCCAGCTATCTTACACATGGCAGCTCTGGCAGGATGGGAGTCCATGTCTCCTCATGTATCTGCTCCCAGCTATCTTACACAGGGCAGCTCTGGCAGGATGGGAGTCCATGTCTCCTCATGTATCTGCTCCCAGCTATCTTACACATGGCAGCTCTGGCAGGATGGGAGTCCATGTCTCCTCATGTACCTGCTCCCAGCTATCTTACACATGGCAGCTGTGGCAGGATGGGAGTCCATGTCTCCTCATGTATCTGCCCCCAGCTATCTTACACATGGCAGCTGTGGCAGGATGGGAGTCCATGTCTCCTCATGTATCTGCTCCCAGCTATCTTACACAGGGCAGCTATGGCAGGATGGGAGTCCATGTCTCCTCATGTACCTGCTCCCAGCTATCTCACACATGGCAGCTCTGGCAGGATGGGAGTCCATGTCTCCTCATGTATCTGCTCCCAGCTATCTTACACAGGGCAGCTCTGGCAGGATGGGAGTCCATGTCTCCTCATGTACCTGCTCCCAGCTATCTTACACATGGCAGCTGTGGCAGGATGGGAGTCCATGTCTCCTCATGTACCTGCTCCCAGCTATCTTACACATGGCAGCTGTGGCAGGATGGGAGTCCATGTCTCCTCATGTACCTGCTCCCAGCTATGTTACACATGGCAGCTGTGGCAGGATGGGAGTCCATGTCTCCTCATGTACCTGCTCCCAGCTATCTTACACATGGCAGCTGTGGCAGGATGGGAGTCCATGTCTCCTCATGTACCTGCTCCCAGCTATCTTACACATGGCAGCTGTGGCAGGATGGGAGTCCATGTCTCCTCATGTACCTGCTCCCAGCTATCTTACACAGGGCAGCTCTGGCAGGATGGGAGTCCATGTCTCCTCATGTATCTGCTCCCAGCTATCTTACACAGGGCAGCTCTAGCAGGATGGGAGTCCATGTCTCCTCATGTATCTGCTCCCAGCTATCTCACACATGGCAGCTCTGGCAGGATGGGAGTCCATGTCTCCTCATGTTCCTGCTCCCAGCTATCTTACACATGGCAGCTCTGGCAGGATGGGAGTCCATGTCTCCTCATGTATCTGCTCCCAGCTATCTTACACATGGCAGCTGTGGCAGGATGGGAGTCCATGTCTCCTCATGTTCCTGCTCCCAGCTATCTCACACATGGCAGCTGTGGCAGGATGGGAGTCCATGTCTCCTCATGTATCTGCTCCCAGCTATCTTACACATGGCAGCTGTGGCAGGATGGGAGTCCATGTCTCCTCATGTATCTGCTCCCAGCTATCTCACACATGGCAGCTCTGGCAGGATGGGAGTCCATGTCTCCTCATGTATCTGCTCCCAGCTATCTTACACATGGCAGCTGTGGCATGATGGGAGTCCATGTGTCCTCATGTATCTGCTCCCAGCTATCTTACACATGGCAGCTCTGGCAGGATGGGAGTCCATGTCTCCTCATGTACCTGCTCCCAGCTATCTCACACATGGCAGCTATGGCATGATGGGAGTCAGGGCCGGCGTCAGCACCCGGCATAGCTGGGCAAGTGCCGGGGCCCACTGGTGCTGGCAGGGCCCACTGAAAGGCGGGGGAGCTGTGTCCTACGGATATAATAATGATGCAGAGAGCAGTCACTCTCTGCATCATCAGTGCCTGTGCAGCGCTTGCCCGGGTTCCTGTAGGGGGCGTGCAAGCCTCCACTGTTCGGGGGTCGGCCGGCTGCTGTATAAGGAATTGCACGGATGAAGATAGGCTGGACGCAGACAGAGGCAGCATGTGCTGAACTTGTCACCTCTGTCTGCAGAGATGTATGGTGACCCCAGTGACCCTGTGTGAGGAGGCTCCGGAGGACAGCATGGTAGGAGTCAGGCCGCTGTCTGTTCAGTTAACCCTTTGCTGTCTTGCCCCTGACAGTCAGGTTCTCATGCCACTGCCTACCTCTTACTTTTGTAGTCCATCCATGCAGAGTAGTCTAAAAGGGCTTGTGTCATTACACCCTGCTGATGCCTGCCAATCATTTTCTCCCTCCTAGAGTGTAAATTATTGCCCACTTTCTGCCCCCTGCTATTTTACCCTTCTGTCACCTGTTCTACCTCTTTTCCAATGTCTCCCTTCCTGTTGACCCCCTCCTATTCCTTAAAAACAATAACCCTGAAGGTGTGTTCACACATGGGCCACATATATTAAAGCGCTTATGCCAGTTTTCTGTCTGAATGTCGAAACTGCTTGCAGTTATATTTATAAAGTGTCTGCACCAGTTTTCTGTGGCAGCTGCTCTGTAGCTGCCGCACCACAAAATTCTGCATATAAAGGGGCGTTCCAGTGCATAGTCGGACCCTCCACGACATTTATTACTGCAACACGACCAAATTGCGTTGCACAGTCTATGTTAGCAGTGCACCAAAAAAGGTTGGTGACACTTCCCGAAAAGTGCAGGGGGCACCAGATTAATGAAGACCGTGCGGCAATATTCTATAATGTGCTGCATCCTGCACACTCCACAGGCAAACTGCACTTAGTGCACTACTTTTGATAAATGTGGCCCACAGTGTTTTCTGCACATGATTGTACGGATGCATAACAGCGCTTGTGTTTTCATGTGTTTGGCTGCTTAGAAAGAGTTTTCTTTCATTGCTAGAAGTGTAAGCAGGTGTGAAAATGTAAAGCAGCTTACGCTTCAATGAAGAAAATGGCTTTAAAAGCAGCAAAACACATGGTAACATGAAAAATGTATGGTGGGGTAACAGGAGGGGGCAAAAGTGGGCCGTGGGTCACTTTCCCTGACTCAAATTTGGGAGGCATAGTAAAGGGGCCCACTGAGGCACTGGCGCCAGGGGCCTACTTAAACCTGGAGCCGGCCCTGATGGGAGTCCATGTCTCCTCATGTATCTGCTCCCAGCTATCTCACACATGGCAGCTCTGGCAGGATGGGAGTCCATGTCTCCTCATGTATCTGCTCCCAGCTATCTTACACATGGCAGCTCTGGCAGGATGGGAGTCCATGTCTCCTCATGTATCTGCTCCCAGCTATCTTACACAGGGCAGCTCTGGCAGGATGGGAGTCCATGTCTCCTCATGTATCTGCTCCCAGCTATCTTACACATGGCAGCTCTGGCAGGATGGGAGTCCATGTCTCCTCATGTATCTGCTCCCAGCTATCTTACACAGGGCAGCTCTGGCAGGATGGGAGTCCATGTCTCCTCATGTATCTGCTCCCAGCTATCTCACACATGGCAGCTGTGGCAGGATGGGAGTCCATGTCTCCTCATGTATCTGCTCCCAGCTATCTCACACATGGCAGCTGTGGCAGGATGGGAGTCCATGTCTCCTCATGTTCCTGCTCCCAGCTATCTTACACATGGCAGCTGTGGCATGATAGGAGTCCATGTCTCCTCATGTATCTGCTCCCAGCTATCTCACACATGGCAGCTCTGGCAGGATGGGAGTCCATGTCTCCTCATGTATCTGCTCCCAGCTATCTCACACATGGCAGCTCTGGCAGGATGGGAGTCCATGTCTCCTCATGTATCTGCTCCCAGCTATCTCACACATGGCAGCTCTGGCAGGATGGGAGTCCATGTCTCCTCATGTACCTGCTCCCAGCTATCTCACACATGGCAGCTCTGGCAGGATGGGAGTCCATGTCTCCTCATGTATCTGCTCCCAGCTATCTCACACATGGCAGCTCTGGCAGGATGGGAGTCCATGTCTCCTCATGTATCTGCTCCCAGCTATCTTACACATGGCAGCTCTGGCAGGATGGGAGTCCATGTCTCCTCATGTTCCTGCTCCCAGCTATCTCACACATGGCAGCTGTGGCAGGATGGGAGTCCATGTCTCCTCTTGTATCTGCTCCCAGCTATCTTACACAGGGCAGCTCTGGCAGGATGGGAGTCCATGTCTCCTCATGTATCTGCTCCCAGCTATCTTACACATGGCAGCTCTGGCAGGATGGGAGTCCATGTCTCCTCATGTATCTGCTCCCAGCTATCTTACACAGGGCAGCTCTGGCAGGATGGGAGTCCATGTCTCCTCATGTATCTGCTCCCAGCTATCTCACACATGGCAGCTCTGGCATGATGGGAGTCCATGTCTCCTCATGTATCTGCTCCCAGCTATCTTACACATGGCAGCTGTGGCAGGATGGGAGTCCATGTCTCCTCATGTATCTGCTCCCAGCTATCTTACACAGGGCAGCTCTGGCAGGATGGGAGTCCATGTCTCCTCATGTATCTGCTCCCAGCTATCTCACACATGGCAGCTGTGGCAGGATGGGAGTCCATGTCTCCTCATGTATCTGCTCCCAGCTATCTTACACATGGCAGCTGTGGCAGGATGGGAGTCCATGTCTCCTCATGTACCTGCTCCCAGCTATCTTACACATGGCAGCTGTGGCAGGATGGGAGTCCATGTCTCCTCATGTATCTGCTCCCAGCTATCTTACACAGGGCAGCTATGGCATGATGGGAGTCCATGTGTCCTCATGTATCTGCTCCCAGCTATCTTACACATGGCAGCTGTGGCAGGATGGGAGTCCATGTGTCCTCATGTATCTGCTCCCAGCTATCTTACACATGGCAGCTCTGGCAGGATGGGAGTCCATGTCTCCTCATGTATCTGCTCCCAGCTATCTTACACATGGCAGCTCTGGCAGGATGGGAGTCCATGTCTCCTCATGTATCTGCTCCCAGCTATCTTACACAGGGCAGCTCTGGCAGGATGGGAGTCCATGTCTCCTCATGTATCTGCTCCCAGCTATCTCACACATGGCAGCTCTGGCAGGATGGGAGTCCATGTCTCCTCATGTATCTGCTCCCAGCTATCTTACACATGGCAGCTGTGGCAGGATGGGAGTCCATGTCTCCTCATGTATCTGCTCCCAGCTATCTTACACATGGCAGCTGTGGCAGGATGGGAGTCCATGTCTCCTCATGTATCTGCTCCCAGCTATCTTACACATGGCAGCTCTGGCAGGATGGGAGTCCATGTCTCCTCATGTATCTGCTCCCAGCTATCTTACACATGGCAGCTGTGGCAGGATGGGAGTCCATGTCTCCTCAAGTATCTGCTCCCAGCTATCTTACACATGGCAGCTCTGGCAGGATGGGAGTCCATGTCTCCTCATGTATCTGCTCCCAGCTATCTTACACATGGCAGCTGTGGCAGGATGGGAGTCCATGTGTCCTCATGTATCTGCTCCCAGCTATCTTACACATGGCAGCTCTAGCAGGATGGGAGTCCATGTCTCCTCATGTATCTGCTCCCAGCTATCTTACACATGGCAGCTGTGGCAGGATGGGAGTCCATGTGTCCTCATGTATCTGCTCCCAGCTATCTTACACATGGCAGCTGTGGCAGGATGGGAGTCCATGTCTCCTCATGTATCTGCTCCCAGCTATCTTACACATGGCAGCTCTAGCAGGATGGGAGTCCATGTCTCCTCATGTATCTGCTCCCAGCTATCTTACACATGGCAGCTCTAGCAGGATGGGAGTCCATGTCTCCTCATGTATCTGCTCCCAGCTATCTCACACATGGCAGCTCTGGCAGGATGGGAGTCCATGTCTCCTCATGTATCTGCTCCCAGCTATCTCACACATGGCAGCTGTGGCAGGATGGGAGTCCATGTCTCCTCATGTATCTGCTCCCAGCTATCTTACACATGGCAGCTGTGGCAGGATGGGAGTCCATGTGTCCTCATGTATCTGCTCCCAGCTATCTTACACATGGCAGCTCTAGCAGGATGGGAGTCCATGTCTCCTCATGTATCTGCTCCCAGCTATCTCACACATGGCAGCTGTGGCAGGATGGGAGTCCATGTCTCCTCATGTATCTGCTCCCAGCTATCTTACACATGGCAGCTCTGGCAGGATGGGAGTCCATGTCTCCTCATGTATCTGCTCCCAGCTATCTTACACAGGGCAGCTCTGGCAGGATGGGAGTCCATGTCTCCTCATGTATCTGCTCCCAGCTATCTTACACATGGCAGCTCTGGCAGGATGGGAGTCCATGTCTCCTCATGTATCTGCTCCCAGCTATCTTACACATGGCAGCTGTAGCAGGATGGGAGTCCATGTCTCCTCATGTATCTGCTCCCAGCTATCTTACACATGGCAGCTCTGGCAGGATGGGAGTCCATGTCTCCTCATGTATCTGCTCCCAGCTATCTTACACATGGCAGCTGTGGCAGGATGGGAGTCCATGTCTCCTCATGTATCTGCTCCCAGCTATCTCACACATGGCAGCTCTGGCAGGATGGGAGTCCATGTGTCCTCATGTATCTGCTCCCAGCTATCTTACACATGGCAGCTCTGGCAGGATGGGAGTCCATGTCTCCTCATGTATCTGCTCCCAGGTATCTTACACATGGCAGCTCTGGCAGGATGGGAGTCCATGTCTCCTCATGTATCTGCTCCCAGCTATCTTACACATGGCAGCTGTGGCAGGATGGGAGTCCATGTGTCCTCATGTTCCTGCTCCCAGCTATCTTACACAGGGCAGCTCTAGCAGGATGGGAGTCCATGTCTCCTCATGTATCTGCTCCCAGCTATCTTACACATGGCAGCTCTGGCAGGATGGGAGTCCATGTGTCCTCATGTATCTGCTCCCAGCTATCTTACACAGGGCAGCTCTGGCAGGATGGGAGTCCATGTCTCCTCATGTATCTGCTCCCAGCTATCTTACACATGGCAGCTCTGGCAGGATGGGAGTCCATGTGTCCTCATGTATCTGCTCCCAGCTATCTTACACATGGCAGCTCTGGCATGATGGGAGTCCATGTCTCCTCATGTATCTGCTCCCAGCTATCTCACACATGGCAGCTCTAGCAGGATGGGAGTCCATGTCTCCTCATGTATCTGCTCCCAGCTATCTTACACAGGGCAGCTCTAGCAGGATGGGAGTCCATGTCTCCTCATGTATCTGCTCCCAGCTATCTTACACATGGCAGCTGTGGCAGGATGGGAGTCCATGTCTCCTCATGTATCTGCTCCCAGCTATCTTACACATGGCAGCTGTGGCAGGATGGGAGTCCATGTGTCCTCATGTATCTGCTCCCAGCTATCTTACACAGGGCAGCTCTGGCAGGATGGGAGTCCATGTCTCCTCATGTATATGCTCCCAGCTATCTCACACATGGCAGCTCTGGCAGGATGGGAGTCCATGTCTCCTCATGTATCTGCTCCCAGCTATCTTACACAGGGCAGCTGTGGCAGGATGGGAGTCCATGTCTCCTCATGTATCTGCTCCCAGCTATCTTACACATGGCAGCTGTGGCAGGATGGGAGTCCATGTGTCCTCATGTATCTGCTCCCAGCTATCTTACACAGGGCAGCTCTGGCAGGATGGGAGTCCATGTCTCCTCATGTATCTGCCCCCAGCTATCTTACACATGGCAGCTGTGGCAGGATGGGAGTCCATGTGTCCTCATGTATCTGCTCCCAGCTATCTTACACAGGGCAGCTATGGCAGGATGGGAGTCCATGTCTCCTCATGTATCTGCTCCCAGCTATCTTACACATGGCAGCTCTGGCAGGATGGGAGTCCATGTCTCCTCATGTATCTGCTCCCAGCTATCTCACACATGGCAGCTCTGGCAGGATGGGAGTCCATGTGTCCTCATGTATCTGCTCCCAGCTATCTTACACAGGGCAGCTATGGTAGGATGGGAGTCCATGTCTCCTCATGTATCTGCTCCCAGCTATCTTACACATGGCAGCTCTGGCAGGATGGGAGTCCATGTCTCCTCATGTATCTGCTCCCAGCTATCTTACACATGGCAGCTGTGGCAGGATGGGAGTCCATGTCTCCTCATGTATCTGCTCCCAGCTATCTTACACATGGCAGCTCTGGCAGGATGGGAGTCCATGTCTCCTCATGTATCTGCCCCCAGCTATCTTACACATGGCAGCTGTGGCAGGATGGGAGTCCATGTCTCCTCATGTATCTGCTCCCAGCTATCTTACACAGGGCAGCTCTGGCAGGATGGGAGTCCATGTCTCCTCATGTATCTGCTCCCAGCTATCTTACACAGGGCAGCTCTAGCAGGATGGGAGTCCATGTCTCCTCATGTATCTGCTCCCAGCTATCTCACACATGGCAGCTGTGGCAGGATGGGAGTCCATGTCTCCTCATGTATCTGCTCCCAGCTATCTTACACAGGGCAGCTCTGGCAGGATGGGAGTCCATGTCTCCTCATGTATCTGCTCCCAGCTATCTTACACAGGGCAGCTCTAGCAGGATGGGAGTCCATGTCTCCTCATGTATCTGCTCCCAGCTATCTCACACAGGGCAGCTCTGGCAGGATGGGAGTCCATGTCTCCTCATGTATCTGCTCCCAGCTATCTTACACATGGCAGCTGTGGCAGGATGGGAGTCCATGTCTCCTCATGTATCTGCTCCCAGCTATCTTACACATGGCAGCTGTGGCAGGATGGGAGTCCATGTCTCCTCATGTATCTGCTCCCAGCTATCTTACACAGGGCAGCTGTGGCAGGATGGGAGTCCATGTCTCCTCATGTATCTGCTCCCAGCTATCTTACACAGGGCAGCTCTGGCAGGATGGGAGTCCATGTCTCCTCATGTATCTGCTCCCAGCTATCTTACACATGGCAGCTCTGGCAGGATGGGAGTCCATGTCTCCTCATGTACCTGCTCCCAGCTATCTTACACATGGCAGCTCTGGCAGGATGGGAGTCCATGTCTCCTCATGTATCTGCTCCCAGCTATCTTACACATGGCAGCTGTGGCAGGATGGGAGTCCATGTCTCCTCATGTATCTGCTCCCAGCTATCTTACACATGGCAGCTGTGGCAGGATGGGAGTCCATGTCTCCTCATGTATCTGCTCCCAGCTATCTTACACATGGCAGCTCTGGCAGGATGGGAGTCCATGTCTCCTCATGTATCTGCTCCCAGCTATCTTACACATGGCAGCTGTGGCAGGATGGGAGTCCATGTCTCCTCATGTATCTGCTCCCAGCTATCTCACACATGGCAGCTCTGGCAGGATGGGAGTCCATGTCTCCTCATGTATCTGCTCCCAGCTATCTTACACATGGCAGCTGTGGCAGGATGGGAGTCCATGTCTCCTCATGTATCTGCTCCCAGCTATCTTACACATGGCAGCTGTGGCAGGATGGGAGTCCATGTCTCCTCATGTATCTGCTCCCAGCTATCTTACACAGGGCAGCTCTGGCAGGATGGGAGTCCATGTCTCCTCATGTATCTGCTCCCAGCTATCTTACACAGGGCAGCTGTGGCAGGATGGGAGTCCATGTCTCCTCATGTATCTGCTCCCAGCTATCTTACACAGGGCAGCTCTGGCAGGATGGGAGTCCATGTCTCCTCATGTATCTGCTCCCAGCTATCTTACACATGGCAGCTCTGGCAGGATGGGAGTCCATGTCTCCTCATGTATCTGCTCCCAGCTATCTTACACATGGCAGCTATGGCAGGATGGGAGTCCATGTCTCCTCATGTATCTGCTCCCAGCTATCTTACACAGGGCAGCTGTGGCAGGATGGGAGTCCATGTCTCCTCATGTATCTGCTCCCAGCTATCTCACACATGGCAGCTGTGGCAGGATGGGAGTCCATGTCTCCTCATGTATCTGCTCCCAGCTATCTTACACAGGGCAGCTATGGCAGGATGGGAGTCCATGTCTCCTCATGTATCTGCTCCCAGCTATCTTACACAGGGCAGCTATGGCAGGATGGGAGTCCATGTCTCCTCATGTATCTGCTCCCAGCTATCTTACACAGGGCAGCTGTGGCAGGATGGGAGTCCATGTCTCCTCATGTATCTGCTCCCAGCTATCTTACACATGGCAGCTGTGGCAGGATGGGAGTCCATGTCTCCTCATGTATCTGCTCCCAGCTATCTTACACAGGGCAGCTGTGGCAGGATGGGAGTCCATGTCTCCTCATGTATCTGCTCCCAGCTATCTTACACAGGGCAGCTCTGGCAGGATGGGAGTCCATGTGTCCTCATGTATCTGCTCCCAGCTATCTTACACATGGCAGCTCTGGCAGGATGGGAGTCCATGTCTCCTCATGTATCTGCTCCCAGCTATCTTACACATGGCAGCTGTGGCAGGATGGGAGTCCATGTGTCCTCATGTATCTGCTCCCAGCTATCTTACACATGGCAGCTGTGGCAGGATGGGAGTCCATGTCTCCTCATGTATCTGCTCCCAGCTATCTTACACAGGGCAGCTCTAGCAGGATGGGAGTCCATGTCTCCTCATGTATCTGCTCCCAGCTATCTTACACAGGGCAGCTCTAGCAGGATGGGAGTCCATGTCTCCTCATGTATCTGCTCCCAGCTATCTCACACATGGCAGCTCTGGCAGGATGGGAGTCCATGTCTCCTCATGTACCTGCTCCCAGCTATCTTACACATGGCAGCTCTGGCAGGATGGGAGTCCATGTCTCCTCATGTATCTGCTCCCAGCTATCTTACACATGGCAGCTGTGGCAGGATGGGAGTCCATGTCTCCTCATGTATCTGCTCCCAGCTATCTTACACAGGGCAGCTCTAGCAGGATGGGAGTCCATGTCTCCTCATGTATCTGCTCCCAGCTATCTTACACATGGCAGCTGTGGCAGGATGGGAGTCCATGTCTCCTCATGTTCCTGCTCCCAGCTATCTTACACATGGCAGCTGTGGCAGGATGGGAGTCCATGTCTCCTCATGTTCCTGCTCCCAGCTATCTTACACATGGCAGCTGTGGCAGGATGGGAGTCCATGTCTCCTCATGTTCCTGCTCCCAGCTATCTTACACATGGCAGCTCTGGCAGGATGGGAGTCCATGTCTCCTCATGTATCTGCTCCCAGCTATCTTACACATGGCAGCTGTGGCAGGATGGGAGTCCATGTCTCCTCATGTATCTGCTCCCAGCTATCTTACACATGGCAGCTGTGGCAGGATGGGAGTCCATGTCTCCTCATGTATCTGCTCCCAGCTATCTTACACAGGGCAGCTCTGGCAGGATGGGAGTCCATGTCTCCTCATGTATCTGCTCCCAGCTATCTTACACATGGCAGCTGTGGCAGGATGGGAGTCCATGTCTCCTCATGTTCCTGCTCCCAGCTATCTTACACATGGCAGCTGTGGCAGGATGGGAGTCCATGTCTCCTCATGTATCTGCTCCCAGCTATCTTACACATGGCAGCTGTGGCATGATGGGAGTCCATGTCTCCTCATGTATCTGCTCCCAGCTATCTCACACATGGCAGCTCTGGCAGGATGGGAGTCCATGTCTCCTCATGTATCTGCTCCCAGCTATCTTACACATGGCAGCTCTGGCAGGATGGGAGTCCATGTCTCCTCATGTATCTGCTCCCAGCTATCTTACACATGGCAGCTGTGGCAGGATGGGAGTCCATGTCTCCTCATGTATCTGCTCCCAGCTATCTTACACATGGCAGCTGTGGCATGATGGGAGTCCATGTCTCCTCATGTATCTGCTCCCAGCTATCTCACACATGGCAGCTCTGGCAGGATGGGAGTCCATGTCTCCTCATGTATCTGCTCCCAGCTATCTTACACATGGCAGCTGTGGCATGATGGGAGTCCATGTCTCCTCATGTATCTGCTCCCAGCTATCTCACACATGGCAGCTCTGGCAGGATGGGAGTCCATGTCTCCTCATGTATCTGCTCCCAGCTATCTTACACAGGGCAGCTCTGGCAGGATGGGAGTCCATGTCTCCTCATGTATCTGCTCCCAGCTATCTTACACATGGCAGCTGTGGCAGGATGGGAGTCCATGTCTCCTCATGTATCTGCTCCCAGCTATCTTACACATGGCAGCTCTGGCAGGATGGGAGTCCATGTCTCCTCATGTATCTGCTCCCAGCTATCTCACACATGGCAGCTGTGGCAGGATGGGAGTCCATGTCTCCTCATGTTCCTGCTCCCAGCTATCTTACACATGGCAGCTGTGGCAGGATGGGAGTCCATGTCTCCTCATGTATCTGCTCCCAGCTATCTTACACATGGCAGCTGTGGCATGATGGGAGTCCATGTCTCCTCATGTTCCTGCTCCCAGCTATCTTACACATGGCAGCTGTGGCAGGATGGGAGTCCATGTCTCCTCATGTATCTGCTCCCAGCTATCTTACACAGGGCAGCTCTAGCAGGATGGGAGTCCATGTCTCCTCATGTATCTGCTCCCAGCTATCTCACACATGGCAGCTGTGGCAGGATGGGAGTCCATGTCTCCTCATGTATCTGCTCCCAGCTATCTTACACATGGCAGCTGTGGCAGGATGGGAGTCCATGTCTCCTCATGTTCCTGCTCCCAGCTATCTTACACAGGGCAGCTCTAGCAGGATGGGAGTCCATGTCTCCTCATGTATCTGCTCCCAGCTATCTCACACATGGCAGCTGTGGCAGGATGGGAGTCCATGTCTCCTCATGTATCTGCTCCCAGCTATCTTACACATGGCAGCTGTGGCAGGATGGGAGTCCATGTCTCCTCATGTTCCTGCTCCCAGCTATCTCACACATGGCAGCTGTGGCAGGATGGGAGTCCATGTCTCCTCATGTATCTGCTCCCAGCTATCTTACACAGGGCAGCTGTGGCAGGATGGGAGTCCATGTCTCCTCATGTATCTGCTCCCAGCTATCTTACACATGGCAGCTGTGGCAGGATGGGAGTCCATGTCTCCTCATGTATCTGCTCCCAGCTATCTTACACATGGCAGCTGTGGCAGGATGGGAGTCCATGTCTCCTCATGTTCCTGCTCCCAGCTATCTTACACATGGCAGCTCTGGCAGGATGGGAGTCCATGTCTCCTCATGTATCTGCTCCCAGCTATCTTACACAGGGCAGCTCTGGCAGGATGGGAGTCCATGTCTCCTCATGTATCTGCTCCCAGCTATCTCACACATGGCAGCTCTGGCAGGATGGGAGTCCATGTCTCCTCATGTTCCTGCTCCCAGCTATCTTACACATGGCAGCTCTGGCAGGATGGGAGTCCATGTCTCCTCATGTATCTGCTCCCAGCTATCTCACACAGGGCAGCTATGGTAGGATGGGAGTCCATGTCTCCTCATGTTCCTGCTCCCAGCTATCTTACACATGGCAGCTCTGGCAGGATGGGAGTCCATGTCTCCTCATGTACCTGCTCCCAGCTATCTCACACATGGCAGCTGTGGCAGGATGGGAGTCCATGTCTCCTCATGTATCTGCTCCCAGCTATCTTACACATGGCAGCTCTGGCAGGATGGGAGTCCATGTCTCCTCATGTACCTGCTCCCAGCTATCTTACACATGGCAGCTGTGGCAGGATGGGAGTCCATGTCTCCTCATGTATCTGCTCCCAGCTATCTTACACAGGGCAGCTCTGGCAGGATGGGAGTCCATGTCTCCTCATGTATCTGCTCCCAGCTATCTTACACATGGCAGCTGTGGCAGGATGGGAGTCCATGTCTCCTCATGTATCTGCTCCCAGCTATCTTACACATGGCAGCTCTAGCAGGATGGGAGTCCATGTCTCCTCATGTATCTGCTCCCAGCTATCTTACACATGGCAGCTGTGGCAGGATGGGAGTCCATGTCTCCTCATGTTCCTGCTCCCAGCTATCTTACACATGGCAGCTGTGGCAGGATGGGAGTCCATGTCTCCTCATGTTCCTGCTCCCAGCTATCTTACACATGGCAGCTGTGGCAGGATGGGAGTCCATGTCTCCTCATGTTCCTGCTCCCAGCTATCTTACACATGGCAGCTGTGGCAGGATGGGAGTCCATGTCTCCTCATGTATCTGCTCCCAGCTATCTTACACATGGCAGCTGTGGCAGGATGGGAGTCCATGTCTCCTCATGTATCTGCTCCCAGCTATCTCACACATGGCAGCTCTGGCAGGATGGGAGTCCATGTCTCCTCATGTATCTGCTCCCAGCTATCTTACACATGGCAGCTGTGGCAGGATGGGAGTCCATGTCTCCTCATGTATCTGCTCCCAGCTATCTTACACAGGGCAGCTCTGGCAGGATGGGAGTCCATGTCTCCTCATGTATCTGCTCCCAGCTATCTTACACATGGCAGCTGTGGCAGGATGGGAGTCCATGTCTCCTCATGTTCCTGCTCCCAGCTATCTTACACATGGCAGCTGTGGCAGGATGGGAGTCCATGTCTCCTCATGTATCTGCTCCCAGCTATCTTACACATGGCAGCTGTGGCAGGATGGGAGTCCATGTCTCCTCATGTTCCTGCTCCCAGCTATCTTACACATGGCAGCTGTGGCATGATGGGAGTCCATGTCTCCTCATGTATCTGCTCCCAGCTATCTCACACATGGCAGCTCTGGCAGGATGGGAGTCCATGTCTCCTCATGTATCTGCTCCCAGCTATCTTACACATGGCAGCTGTGGCATGATGGGAGTCCATGTCTCCTCATGTATCTGCTCCCAGCTATCTTACACATGGCAGCTCTGGCAGGATGGGAGTCCATGTCTCCTCATGTATCTGCTCCCAGCTATCTCACACATGGCAGCTCTGGCAGGATGGGAGTCCATGTCTCCTCATGTATCTGCTCCCAGCTATCTCACACATGGCAGCTCTGGCAGGATGGGAGTCCATGTCTCCTCATGTTCCTGCTCCCAGCTATCTTACACATGGCAGCTCTGGCAGGATGGGAGTCCATGTCTCCTCATGTATCTGCTCCCAGCTATCTTACACATGGCAGCTGTGGCAGGATGGGAGTCCATGTCTCCTCATGTTCCTGCTCCCAGCTATCTTACACATGGCAGCTGTGGCAGGATGGGAGTCCATGTCTCCTCATGTATCTGCCCCCAGCTATCTTACACAGGGCAGCTCTAGCAGGATGGGAGTCCATGTCTCCTCATGTATCTGCTCCCAGCTATCTCACACATGGCAGATCTGGCAGGATGGGAGTCCATGTCTCCTCATGTATCTGCTCCCAGCTATCTTACACATGGCAGCTGTGGCATGATGGGAGTCCATGTCTCCTCATGTTCCTGCTCACAGCTATCTTACACATGGCAGCTCTGGCAGGATGGGAGTCCATGTCTCCTCATGTATCTGCTCCCAGCTATCTTACACATGGCAGCTCTGGCAGGATGGGAGTCCATGTCTCCTCATGTATCTGCTCCCAGCTATCTTACACATGGCAGCTGTGGCATGATGGGAGTCCATGTCTCCTCATGTATCTGCTCCCAGCTATCTCACACATGGCAGCTCTGGCAGGATGGGAGTCCATGTCTCCTCATGTACCTGCTCCCAGCTATCTTACACAGGGCAGCTCTGGCAGGATGGGAGTCCATGTCTCCTCATGTATCTGCTCCCAGCTATCTTACACATGGCAGCTGTGGCAGGATGGGAGTCCATGTCTCCTCATGTATCTGCTCCCAGCTATCTCACACATGGCAGCTCTGGCAGGATGGGAGTCCATGTCTCCTCATGTATCTGCTCCCAGCTATCTCACACATGGCAGCTATGGCAGGATGGGAGTCCATGTCTCCTCATGTATCTGCTCCCAGCTATCTCACACATGGCAGCTGTGGCAGGATGGGAGTCCATGTGTCCTCATGTATCTGCTCCCAGCTATCTTACACAGGGCAGCTCTGGCAGGATGGGAGTCCATGTCTCCTCATGTATCTGCTCCCAGCTATCTTACACATGGCAGCTGTGGCAGGATGGGAGTCCATGTCTCCTCATGTTCCTGCTCCCAGCTATCTTACACATGGCAGCTGTGGCATGATGGGAGTCCATGTCTCCTCATGTTCCTGCTCCCAGCTATCTTACACATGGCAGCTGTGGCAGGATGGGAGTCCATGTCTCCTCATGTATCTGCTCCCAGCTATCTTACACATGGCAGCTCTGGCAGGATGGGAGTCCATGTCTCCTCATGTATCTGCTCCCAGCTATCTTACACATGGCAGCTGTGGCAGGATGGGAGTCCATGTCTCCTCATGTTCCTGCTCCCAGCTATCTTACACATGGCAGCTGTGGCATGATGGGAGTCCATGTCTCCTCATGTATCTGCTCCCAGCTATCTTACACATGGCAGCTCTGGCAGGATGGGAGTCCATGTCTCCTCATGTTCCTGCTCCCAGCTATCTTACACATGGCAGCTGTGGCAGGATGGGAGTCCATGTCTCCTCATGTATCTGCTCCCAGCTATCTTACACATGGCAGCTCTGGCAGGATGGGAGTCCATGTCTCCTCATGTATCTGCTCCCAGCTATCTTACACATGGCAGCTGTGGCAGGATGGGAGTCCATGTCTCCTCATGTATCTGCTCCCAGCTATCTTACACATGGCAGCTCTGGCAGGATGGGAGTCCATGTCTCCTCATGTATCTGCTCCCAGCTATCTCACACATGGCAGCTGTGGCAGGATGGGAGTCCATGTCTCCTCATGTATCTGCTCCCAGCTATCTCACACATGGCAGCTGTGGCAGGATGGGAGTCCATGTGTCCTCATGTATCTGCTCCCAGCTATCTCACACATGGCAGCTCTGGCAGGATGGGAGTCCATGTCTCCTCATGTATCTGCTCCCAGCTATCTTACACATGGCAGCTGTGGCAGGATGGGAGTCCATGTCTCCTCATGTATCTGCTCCCAGCTATCTTACACATGGCAGCTGTGGCAGGATGGGAGTCCATGTCTCCTCATGTTCCTGCTCCCAGCTATCTCACACATGGCAGCTGTGGCAGGATGGGAGTCCATGTCTCCTCATGTATCTGCTCCCAGCTATCTTACACAGGGCAGCTGTGGCAGGATGGGAGTCCATGTCTCCTCATGTATCTGCTCCCAGCTATCTTACACATGGCAGCTGTGGCAGGATGGGAGTCCATGTCTCCTCATGTATCTGCTCCCAGCTATCTTACACATGGCAGCTGTGGCAGGATGGGAGTCCATGTCTCCTCATGTATCTGCTCCCAGCTATCTTACACAGGGCAGCTGTGGCAGGATGGGAGTCCATGTCTCCTCATGTATCTGCTCCCAGCTATCTTACACATGGCAGCTGTGGCAGGATGGGAGTCCATGTCTCCTCATGTATCTGCTCCCAGCTATCTTACACATGGCAGCTGTGGCAGGATGGGAGTCCATGTCTCCTCATGTATCTGCTCCCAGCTATCTTACACATGGCAGCTGTGGCAGGATGGGAGTCCATGTCTCCTCATGTATCTGCTCCCAGCTATCTTACACAGGGCAGCTCTGGCAGGATGGGAGTCCATGTCTCCTCATGTATCTGCTCCCAGCTATCTTACACAGGGCAGCTGTGGCAGGATGGGAGTCCATGTCTCCTCATGTATCTGCTCCCAGCTATCTTACACAGGGCAGCTATGGCAGGATGGGAGTCCATGTCTCCTCATGTACCTGCTCCCAGCTATCTTACACATGGCAGCTCTGGCATGATGGGAGTCCATGTCTCCTCATGTATCTGCTCCCAGCTATCTTACACATGGCAGCTGTGGCAGGATGGGAGTCCATGTCTCCTCATGTATCTGCTCCCAGCTATCTTACACATGGCAGCTGTGGCATGATGGGAGTCCATGTCTCCTCATGTTCCTGCTCCCAGCTATCTCACACATGGCAGCTGTGGCAGGATGGGAGTCCATGTCTCCTCATGTATCTGCTCCCAGCTATCTTACACATGGCAGCTGTGGCAGGATGGGAGTCCATGTCTCCTCATGTATCTGCTCCCAGCTATCTTACACATGGCACCTGTGGCAGGATGGGAGTCCATGTCTCCTCATGTATCTGCTCCCAGCTATCTTACACATGGCAGCTGTGGCAGGATGGGAGTCCATGTCTCCTCATGTATCTGCTCCCAGCTATCTTACACAGGGCAGCTCTGGCAGGATGGGAGTCCATGTCTCCTCATGTATCTGCTCCCAGCTATCTTACACATGGCAGCTGTGGCAGGATGGGAGTCCATGTGTCCTCATGTATCTGCTCCCAGCTATCTTACACATGGCAGCTCTAGCAGGATGGGAGTCCATGTCTCCTCATGTATCTGCTCCCAGCTATCTTACACATGGCAGCTCTGGCAGGATGGGAGTCCATGTGTCCTCATGTATCTGCTCCCAGCTATCTTACACAGGGCAGCTCTAGCAGGATGGGAGTCCATGTCTCCTCATGTATCTGCTCCCAGCTATCTTACACAGGGCAGCTATGGTAGGATGGGAGTCCATGTCTCCTCATGTATCTGCTCCCAGCTATCTTACACATGGCAGCTGTGGCATGATGGGAGTCCATGTCTCCTCATGTATCTGCTCCCAGCTATCTTACACATGGCAGCTGTGGCAGGATGGGAGTCCATGTGTCCTCATGTATCTGCTCCCAGCTATCTCACACAGGGCAGCTCTAGCAGGATGGGAGTCCATGTCTCCTCATGTATCTGCTCCCAGCTATCTTACACATGGCAGCTGTGGCAGGATGGGAGTCCATGTCTCCTCATGTATCTGCTCCCAGCTATCTTACACATGGCAGCTCTGGCAGGATGGGAGTCCATGTCTCCTCATGTATCTGCTCCCAGCTATCTTACACATGGCAGCTGTGGCAGGATGGGAGTCCATGTCTCCTCATGTATCTGCTCCCAGCTATCTCACACATGGCAGCTCTGGCAGGATGGGAGTCCATGTCTCCTCATGTATCTGCTCCCAGCTATCTTACACAGGGCAGCTCTGGCAGGATGGGAGTCCATGTGTCCTCATGTATCTGCTCCCAGCTATCTTACACATGGCAGCTCTGGCAGGATGGGAGTCCATGTCTCCTCATGTATCTGCTCCCAGCTATCTTACACAGGGCAGCTCTGGCAGGATGGGAGTCCATGTGTCCTCATGTATCTGCTCCCAGCTATCTTACACATGGCAGCTGTGGCAGGATGGGAGTCCATGTCTCCTCATGTATCTGCTCCCAGCTATCTTACACATGGCAGCTCTGGCAGGATGGGAGTCCATGTCTCCTCATGTATCTGCTCCCAGCTATCTTACACATGGCAGCTGTGGCAGGATGGGAGTCCATGTCTCCTCATGTATCTGCTCCCAGCTATCTTACACAGGGCAGCTCTAGCAGGATGGGAGTCCATGTCTCCTCATGTATCTGCTCCCAGCTATCTCACACATGGCAGCTGTGGCAGGATGGGAGTCCATGTCTCCTCATGTACCTGCTCCCAGCTATCTTACACATGGCAGCTGTGGCAGGATGGGAGTCCATGTCTCCTCATGTATCTGCTCCCAGCTATCTTACACAGGGCAGCTCTGGCAGGATGGGAGTCCATGTCTCCTCATGTATCTGCTCCCAGCTATCTTACACATGGCAGCTGTGGCAGGATGGGAGTCCATGTCTCCTCATGTATCTGCTCCCAGCTATCTTACACATGGCAGCTCTAGCAGGATGGGAGTCCATGTCTCCTCATGTATCTGCTCCCAGCTATCTTACACATGGCAGCTGTGGCAGGATGGGAGTCCATGTCTCCTCATGTTCCTGCTCCCAGCTATCTTACACATGGCAGCTGTGGCAGGATGGGAGTCCATGTCTCCTCATGTTCCTGCTCCCAGCTATCTTACACATGGCAGCTGTGGCAGGATGGGAGTCCATGTCTCCTCATGTATCTGCTCCCAGCTATCTTACACATGGCAGCTGTGGCAGGATGGGAGTCCATGTCTCCTCATGTATCTGCTCCCAGCTATCTTACACATGGCAGCTCTGGCAGGATGGGAGTCCATGTCTCCTCATGTATCTGCTCCCAGCTATCTTACACAGGGCAGCTCTGGCAGGATGGGAGTCCATGTCTCCTCATGTATCTGCTCCCAGCTATCTTACACATGGCAGCTCTGGCAGGATGGGAGTCCATGTCTCCTCATGTACCTGCTCCCAGCTATCTTACACATGGCAGCTGTGGCAGGATGGGAGTCCATGTCTCCTCATGTTCCTGCTCCCAGCTATCTTACACATGGCAGCTGTGGCAGGATGGGAGTCCATGTCTCCTCATGTATCTGCTCCCAGCTATCTTACACAGGGCAGCTCTGGCAGGATGGGAGTCCATGTCTCCTCATGTATCTGCTCCCAGCTATCTTACACATGGCAGCTGTGGCAGGATGGGAGTCCATGTCTCCTCATGTTCCTGCTCCCAGCTATCTTACACATGGCAGCTGTGGCAGGATGGGAGTCCATGTCTCCTCATGTATCTGCTCCCAGCTATCTTACACATGGCAGCTGTGGCATGATGGGAGTCCATGTCTCCTCATGTATCTGCTCCCAGCTATCTCACACAGGGCAGCTCTAGCAGGATGGGAGTCCATGTCTCCTCATGTATCTGCTCCCAGCTATCTCACACATGGCAGCTCTGGCAGGATGGGAGTCCATGTCTCCTCATGTATCTGCTCCCAGCTATCTTACACATGGCAGCTGTGGCAGGATGGGAGTCCATGTCTCCTCATGTACCTGCTCCCAGCTATCTTACACAGGGCAGCTCTGGCAGGATGGGAGTCCATGTCTCCTCATGTATCTGCTCCCAGCTATCTTACACATGGCAGCTCTGGCAGGATGGGAGTCCATGTCTCCTCATGTATCTGCTCCCAGCTATCTCACACATGGCAGCTCTGGCAGGATGGGAGTCCATGTCTCCTCATGTATCTGCTCCCAGCTATCTCACACATGGCAGCTCTGGCAGGATGGGAGTCCATGTCTCCTCATGTATCTGCTCCCAGCTATCTCACACATGGCAGCTCTGGCAGGATGGGAGTCCATGTCTCCTCATGTTCCTGCTCCCAGCTATCTTACACATGGCAGCTCTGGCAGGATGGGAGTCCATGTCTCCTCATGTACCTGCTCCCAGCTATCTCACACATGGCAGCTGTGGCAGGATGGGAGTCCATGTCTCCTCATGTATCTGCTCCCAGCTATCTTACACATGGCAGCTGTGGCAGGATGGGAGTCCATGTCTCCTCATGTATCTGCTCCCAGCTATCTTACACATGGCAGCTGTGGCAGGATGGGAGTCCATGTCTCCTCATGTTCCTGCTCCCAGCTATCTTACACATGGCAGCTGTGGCATGATGGGAGTCCATGTCTCCTCATGTTCCTGCTCCCAGCTATCTTACACATGGCAGCTGTGGCAGGATGGGAGTCCATGTCTCCTCATGTATCTGCCCCCAGCTATCTTACACAGGGCAGCTCTAGCAGGATGGGAGTCCATGTCTCCTCATGTATCTGCTCCCAGCTATCTTACACATGGCAGCTGTGGCATGATGGGAGTCCATGTCTCCTCATGTTCCTGCTCCCAGCTATCTTACACATGGCAGCTCTGGCAGGATGGGAGTCCATGTCTCCTCATGTATCTGCTCCCAGCTATCTTACACATGGCAGCTCTGGCAGGATGGGAGTCCATGTCTCCTCATGTATCTGCTCCCAGCTATCTTACACAGGGCAGCTCTGGCATGATGGGAGTCCATGTCTCCTCATGTATCTGCTCCCAGCTATCTTACACATGGCAGCTCTGGCAGGATGGGAGTCCATGTCTCCTCATGTATCTGCTCCCAGCTATCTTACACATGGCAGCTGTGGCAGGATGGGAGTCCATGTCTCCTCATGTATCTGCTCCCAGCTATCTTACACATGGCAGCTGTGGCAGGATGGGAGTCCATGTCTCCTCATGTATCTGCTCCCAGCTATCTTACACATGGCAGCTGTGGCAGGATGGGAGTCCATGTCTCCTCATGTTCCTGCTCCCAGCTATCTTACACAGGGCAGCTCTGGCAGGATGGGAGTCCATGTCTCCTCATGTTCCTGCTCCCAGCTATCTTACACATGGCAGCTGTGGCAGGATGGGAGTCCATGTCTCCTCATGTATCTGCTCCCAGCTATCTTACACATGGCAGCTGTGGCAGGATGGGAGTCCATGTCTCCTCATGTATCTGCTCCCAGCTATCTTACACAGGGCAGCTCTGGCAGGATGGGAGTCCATGTCTCCTCATGTATCTGCTCCCAGCTATCTTACACATGGCAGCTGTGGCAGGATGGGAGTCCATGTCTCCTCATGTATCTGCTCCCAGCTATCTCACACATGGCAGCTGTGGCAGGATGGGAGTCCATGTCTCCTCATGTATCTGCTCCCAGCTATCTTACACATGGCAGCTCTGGCAGGATGGGAGTCCATGTCTCCTCATGTATCTGCTCCCAGCTATCTCACACATGGCAGCTCTGGCAGGATGGGAGTCCATGTCTCCTCATGTTCCTGCTCCCAGCTATCTTACACATGGCAGCTGTGGCAGGATGGGAGTCCATGTCTCCTCATGTATCTGCTCCCAGCTATCTTACACATGGCAGCTGTAGCAGGATGGGAGTCCATGTCTCCTCATGTATCTGCTCCCAGCTATCTTACACATGGCAGCTCTGGCAGGATGGGAGTCCATGTCTCCTCATGTATCTGCTCCCAGCTATCTCACACATGGCAGCTCTGGCAGGATGGGAGTCCATGTCTCCTCATGTATCTGCTCCCAGCTATCTTACACATGGCAGCTGTGGCAGGATGGGAGTCCATGTCTCCTCATGTATCTGCTCCCAGCTATCTTACACAGGGCAGCTATGGCAGGATGGGAGTCCATGTCTCCTCATGTATCTGCTCCCAGCTATCTCACACATGGCAGCTGTGGCAGGATGGGAGTCCATGTCTCCTCATGTATCTGCTCCCAGCTATCTTACACATGGCAGCTCTGGCAGGATGGGAGTCCATGTCTCCTCATGTACCTGCTCCCAGCTATCTTACACATGGCAGCTGTGGCAGGATGGGAGTCCATGTCTCCCCATGTATCTGCTCCCAGCTATCTCACACATGGCAGCTGTGGCAGGATGGGAGTCCATGTCTCCTCATGTACCTGCTCCCAGCTATCTTACACATGGCAGCTGTGGCAGGATGGGAGTCCATGTCTCCTCATGTATCTGCTCCCAGCTATCTTACACATGGCAGCTGTGGCATGATGGGAGTCCATGTCTCCTCATGTATCTGCTCCCAGCTATCTTACACATGGCAGCTCTGGCAGGATGGGAGTCCATGTCTCCTCATGTATCTGCTCCCAGCTATCTTACACATGGCAGCTCTGGCAGGATGGGAGTCCATGTCTCCTCATGTTCCTGCTCCCAGCTATCTTACACATGGCAGCTCTGGCAGGATGGGAGTCCATGTCTCCTCATGTATCTGCTCCCAGCTATCTTACACAGGGCAGCTCTAGCAGGATGGGAGTCCATGTCTCCTCATGTATCTGCTCCCAGCTATCTTACACATGGCAGCTGTGGCAGGATGGGAGTCCATGTCTCCTCATGTTCCTGCTCCCAGCTATCTTACACATGGCAGCTCTGGCAGGATGGGAGTCCATGTCTCCTCATGTATCTGCTCCCAGCTATCTTACACATGGCAGCTGTGGCAGGATGGGAGTCCATGTCTCCTCATGTATCTGCTCCCAGCTATCTTACACATGGCAGCTGTGGCAGGATGGGAGTCCATGTCTCCTCATGTATCTGCTCCCAGCTATCTTACACATGGCAGCTCTGGCAGGATGGGAGTCCATGTCTCCTCATGTATCTGCTCCCAGCTATCTTACACAGGGCAGCTCTGGCAGGATGGGAGTCCATGTCTCCTCATGTATCTGCTCCCAGCTATCTTACACATGGCAGCTGTGGCAGGATGGGAGTCCATGTCTCCTCATGTATCTGCTCCCAGCTATCTTACACATGGCAGCTCTAGCAGGATGGGAGTCCATGTCTCCTCATGTATCTGCTCCCAGCTATCTTACACAGGGCAGCTCTGGCAGGATGGGAGTCCATGTCTCCTCATGTATCTGCTCCCAGCTATCTTACACATGGCAGCTCTGGCATGATGGGAGTCCATGTCTCCTCATGTTCCTGCTCCCAGCTATCTTACACATGGCAGCTCTGGCAGGATGGGAGTCCATGTCTCCTCATGTATCTGCTCCCAGCTATCTTACACAGGGCAGCTCTGGCAGGATGGGAGTCCATGTCTCCTCATGTATCTGCTCCCAGCTATCTCACACATGGCAGCTGTGGCAGGATGGGAGTCCATGTCTCCTCATGTATCTGCTCCCAGCTATCTTACACAGGGCAGCTCTGGCAGGATGGGAGTCCATGTCTCCTCATGTATCTGCTCCCAGCTATCTTACACATGGCAGCTGTGGCAGGATGGGAGTCCATGTCTCCTCATGTATCTGCTCCCAGCTATCTTACACATGGCAGCTCTGGCAGGATGGGAGTCCATGTGTCCTCATGTACCTGCTCCCAGCTATCTTACACATGGCAGCTGTGGCAGGATGGGAGTCCATGTGTCCTCATGTATCTGCTCCCAGCTATCTCACACATGGCAGCTCTGGCAGGATGGGAGTCCATGTCTCCTCATGTATCTGCTCCCAGCTATCTCACACATGGCAGCTATGGCAGGATGGGAGTCCATGTCTCCTCATGTATCTGCTCCCAGCTATCTTACACATGGCAGCTGTGGCAGGATGGGAGTCCATGTCTCCTCATGTATCTGCTCCCAGCTATCTTACACATGGCAGCTGTGGCAGGATGGGAGTCCATGTCTCCTCATGTATCTGCTCCCAGCTATCTTACACATGGCAGCTCTGGCAGGATGGGAGTCCATGTCTCCTCATGTATCTGCTCCCAGCTATCTTACACATGGCAGCTGTGGCAGGATGGGAGTCCATGTCTCCTCATGTATCTGCTCCCAGCTATCTTACACAGGGCAGCTCTGGCAGGATGGGAGTCCATGTCTCCTCATGTATCTGCTCCCAGCTATCTTACACATGGCAGCTGTGGCAGGATGGGAGTCCATGTCTCCTCATGTATCTGCTCCCAGCTATCTTACACAGGGCAGCTCTGGCAGGATGGGAGTCCATGTCTCCTCATGTATCTGCTCCCAGCTATCTTACACATGGCAGCTGTGGCAGGATGGGAGTCCATGTCTCCTCATGTATCTGCTCCCAGCTATCTTACACATGGCAGCTGTGGCAGGATGGGAGTCCATGTCTCCTCATGTATCTGCTCCCAGCTATCTTACACATGGCAGCTGTGGCAGGATGGGAGTCCATGTCTCCTCATGTATCTGCTCCCAGCTATCTTACACATGGCAGCTGTGGCAGGATGGGAGTCCATGTCTCCTCATGTATCTGCTCCCAGCTATCTTACACATGGCAGCTGTGGCAGGATGGGAGTCCATGTCTCCTCATGTATCTGCTCCCAGCTATCTTACACATGGCAGCTGTGGCAGGATGGGAGTCCATGTCTCCTCATGTATCTGCTCCCAGCTATCTTACACATGGCAGCTGTGGCAGGATGGGAGTCCATGTCTCCTCATGTATCTGCTCCCAGCTATCTTACACATGGCAGCTGTGGCAGGATGGGAGTCCATGTCTCCTCATGTTCTTGCTCCCAGCTATCTTACACATGGCAGCTCTGGCAGGATGGGAGTCCATGTCTCCTCATGTACCTGCTCCCAGCTATCTTACACAGGGCAGCTGTGGCAGGATGGGAGTCCATGTCTCCTCATGTATCTGCTCCCAGCTATCTTACACATGGCAGCTGTGGCAGGATGGGAGTCCATGTCTCCTCATGTATCTGCTCCCAGCTATCTTACACAGGGCAGCTCTAGCAGGATGGGAGTCCATGTCTCCTCATGTATCTGCTCCCAGCTATCTTACACATGGCAGCTGTGGCAGGATGGGAGTCCATGTCTCCTCATGTATCTGCTCCCAGCTATCTTACACATGGCAGCTCTGGCAGGATGGGAGTCCATGTCTCCTCATGTATCTGCTCCCAGCTATCTTACACATGGCAGCTGTGGCATGATGGGAGTCCATGTCTCCTCATGTATCTGCTCCCAGCTATCTTACACAGGGCAGCTCTGGCAGGATGGGAGTCCATGTCTCCTCATGTATCTGCTCCCAGCTATCTTACACAGGGCAGCTCTGGCAGGATGGGAGTCCATGTCTCCTCATGTATCTGCTCCCAGCTATCTTACACATGGCAGCTCTGGCATGATGGGAGTCCATGTCTCCTCATGTATCTGCTCCCAGCTATCTTACACATGGCAGCTCTGGCAGGATGGGAGTCCATGTCTCCTCATGTATCTGCTCCCAGCTATCTTACACAGGGCAGCTCTGGCAGGATGGGAGTCCATGTCTCCTCATGTATCTGCTCCCAGCTATCTTACACATGGCAGCTCTGGCATGATGGGAGTCCATGTCTCCTCATGTATCTGCTCCCAGCTATCTTACACATGGCAGCTCTGGCAGGATGGGAGTCCATGTCTCCTCATGTATCTGCTCCCAGCTATCTTACACATGGCAGCTGTGGCAGGATGGGAGTCCATGTGTCCTCATGTTCCTGCTCCCAGCTATCTCACACATGGCAGCTATGGCAGGATGGGAGTCCATGTCTCCTCATGTATCTGCTCCCAGCTATCTTACACATGGCAGCTCTGGCAGGATGGGAGTCCATGTCTCCTCATGTATCTGCTCCCAGCTATCTTACACATGGCAGCTCTGGCATGATGGGAGTCCATGTCTCCTCATGTATCTGCTCCCAGCTATCTCACACATGGCAGCTGTGGCATGATGGGAGTCCATGTCTCCTCATGTATCTGCTCCCAGCTATCTCACACATGGCAGCTCTGGCAGGATGGGAGTCCATGTCTCCTCATGTATCTGCTCCCAGCTATCTTACACAGGGCAGCTCTGGCAGGATGGGAGTCCATGTGTCCTCATGTATCTGCTCCCAGCTATCTTACACATGGCAGCTGTGGCAGGATGGGAGTCCATGTCTCCTCATGTATCTGCTCCCAGCTATCTTACACATGGCAGCTGTGGCAGGATGGGAGTCCATGTCTCCTCATGTTCCTGCTCCCAGCTATCTTACACAGGGCAGCTGTGGCAGGATGGGAGTCCATGTCTCCTCATGTATCTGCTCCCAGCTATCTCACACATGGCAGCTCTGGCAGGATGGGAGTCCATGTCTCCTCATGTATCTGCTCCCAGCTATCTTACACATGGCAGCTCTGGCAGGATGGGAGTCCATGTCTCCTCATGTATCTGCTCCCAGCTATCTTACACATGGCAGCTGTGGCAGGATGGGAGTCCATGTCTCCTCATGTATCTGCTCCCAGCTATCTTACACAGGGCAGCTCTGGCAGGATGGGAGTCCATGTCTCCTCATGTATCTGCTCCCAGCTATCTCACACATGGCAGCTCTGGCAGGATGGGAGTCCATGTCTCCTCATGTATCTGCTCCCAGCTATCTTACACATGGCAGCTCTGGCAGGATGGGAGTCCATGTCTCCTCATGTATCTGCTCCCAGCTATCTTACACATGGCAGCTGTGGCAGGATGGGAGTCCATGTCTCCTCATGTTCCTGCTCCCAGCTATCTCACACATGGCAGCTATGGCAGGATGGGAGTCCATGTCTCCTCATGTATCTGCTCCCAGCTATCTCACACATGGCAGCTCTGGCAGGATGGGAGTCCATGTCTCCTCATGTATCTGCTCCCAGCTATCTCACACATGGCAGCTGTGGCAGGATGGGAGTCCATGTCTCCTCATGTATCTGCTCCCAGCTATCTTACACATGGCAGCTCTGGCAGGATGGGAGTCCATGTCTCCTCATGTATCTGCTCCCAGCTATCTTACACAGGGCAGCTCTGGCAGGATGGGAGTCCATGTCTCCTCATGTATCTGCTCCCAGCTATCTCACACATGGCAGCTGTGGCAGGATGGGAGTCCATGTCTCCTCATGTATCTGCTCCCAGCTATCTTACACATGGCAGCTCTGGCAGGATGGGAGTCCATGTGTCCTCATGTATCTGCTCCCAGCTATCTTACACATGGCAGCTCTGGCAGGATGGGAGTCCATGTCTCCTCATGTTCCTGCTCCCAGCTATCTTACACATGGCAGCTCTGGCATGATGGGAGTCCATGTCTCCTCATGTATCTGCTCCCAGCTATCTCACACATGGCAGCTGTGGCAGGATGGGAGTCCATGTCTCCTCATGTATCTGCTCCCAGCTATCTTACACATGGCAGCTCTGGCAGGATGGGAGTCCATGTCTCCTCATGTATCTGCTCCCAGCTATCTTACACATGGCAGCTGTGGCAGGATGGGAGTCCATGTGTCCTCATGTACCTGCTCCCAGCTATCTCACACATGGCAGCTATGGCAGGATGGGAGTCCATGTCTCCTCATGTATCTGCTCCCAGCTATCTTACACATGGCAGCTCTAGCAGGATGGGAGTCCATGTCTCCTCATGTACCTGCTCCCAGCTATCTTACACATGGCAGCTCTGGCAGGATGGGAGTCCATGTCTCCTCATGTATCTGCTCCCAGCTATCTTACACAGGGCAGCTCTGGCAGGATGGGAGTCCATGTCTCCTCTTGTATCTGCTCCCAGCTATCTTACACATGGCAGCTGTGGCAGGATGGGAGTCCATGTCTCCTCATGTATCTGCTCCCAGCTATCTCACACATGGCAGCTCTGGCAGGATGGGAGTCCATGTCTCCTCATGTATCTGCTCCCAGCTATCTTACACATGGCAGCTCTGGCAGGATGGGAGTCCATGTCTCCTCATGTATCTGCTCCCAGCTATCTTACACAGGGCAGCTCTGGCAGGATGGGAGTCCATGTCTCCTCATGTATCTGCTCCCAGCTATCTTACACAGGGCAGCTCTGGCAGGATGGGAGTCCATGTCTCCTCATGTTCCTGCTCCCAGCTATCTTACACATGGCAGCTGTGGCATGATGGGAGTCCATGTCTCCTCATGTATCTGCTCCCAGCTATCTTACACAGGGCAGCTGTGGCAGGATGGGAGTCCATGTCTCCTCATGTATCTGCTCCCAGCTATCTTACACAGGGCAGCTCTGGCAGGATGGGAGTCCATGTCTCCTCATGTTCCTGCTCCCAGCTATCTTACACATGGCAGCTGTGGCATGATGGGAGTCCATGTCTCCTCATGTATCTGCTCCCAGCTATCTTACACATGGCAGCTGTGGCAGGATGGGAGTCCATGTCTCCTCATGTATCTGCTCCCAGCTATCTTACACATGGCAGCTGTGGCAGGATGGGAGTCCATGTCTCCTCATGTATCTGCTCCCAGCTATCTTACACATGGCAGCTGTGGCAGGATGGGAGTCCATGTCTCCTCATGTATCTGCTCCCAGCTATCTCACACATGGCAGCTGTGGCAGGATGGGAGTCCATGTCTCCTCATGTATCTGCTCCCAGCTATCTCACACATGGCAGCTCTGGCAGGATGGGAGTCCATGTCTCCTCATGTTCCTGCTCCCAGCTATCTTACACAGGGCAGCTGTGGCAGGATGGGAGTCCATGTCTCCTCATGTATCTGCTCCCAGCTATCTCACACATGGCAGCTCTGGCAGGATGGGAGTCCATGTCTCCTCATGTATCTGCTCCCAGCTATCTCACACATGGCAGCTGTGGCAGGATGGGAGTCCATGTCTCCTCATGTATCTGCTCCCAGCTATCTCACACATGGCAGCTCTGGCAGGATGGGAGTCCATGTGTCCTCATGTATCTGCTCCCAGCTATCTTACACAGGGCAGCTCTGGCAGGATGGGAGTCCATGTCTCCTCATGTATCTGCTCCCAGCTATCTTACACATGGCAGCTGTGGCAGGATGGGAGTCCATGTCTCCTCATGTATCTGCTCCCAGCTATCTTACACAGGGCAGCTCTGGCAGGATGGGAGTCCATGTCTCCTCATGTATCTGCTCCCAGCTATCTTACACATGGCAGCTGTGGCAGGATGGGAGTCCATGTCTCCTCATGTATCTGCTCCCAGCTATCTCACACATGGCAGCTCTGGCAGGATGGGAGTCCATGTCTCCTCATGTATCTGCTCCCAGCTATCTTACACATGGCAGCTCTGGCAGGATGGGAGTCCATGTCTCCTCATGTATCTGCTCCCAGCTATCTTACACATGGCAGCTCTGGCAGGATGGGAGTCCATGTCTCCTCATGTATCTGCTCCCAGCTATCTTACACATGGCAGCTCTGGCAGGATGGGAGTCCATGTCTCCTCATGTATCTGCTCCCAGCTATCTCACACATGGCAGCTCTGGCAGGATGGGAGTCCATGTCTCCTCATGTATCTGCTCCCAGCTATCTTACACAGGGCAGCTCTGGCAGGATGGGAGTCCATGTCTCCTCATGTATCTGCTCCCAGCTATCTCACACATGGCAGCTGTGGCAGGATGGGAGTCCATGTGTCCTCATGTATCTGCTCCCAGCTATCTTACACAGGGCAGCTCTGGCAGGATGGGAGTCCATGTCTCCTCATGTATCTGCTCCCAGCTATCTCACACATGGCAGCTCTGGCAGGATGGGAGTCCATGTCTCCTCATGTATCTGCTCCCAGCTATCTTACACATGGCAGCTGTGGCAGGATGGGAGTCCATGTCTCCTCATGTACCTGCTCCCAGCTATCTTACACATGGCAGCTGTGGCAGGATGGGAGTCCATGTGTCCTCATGTATCTGCTCCCAGCTATCTTACACAGGGCAGCTCTGGCAGGATGGGAGTCCATGTCTCCTCATGTATCTGCTCCCAGCTATCTCACACATGGCAGCTGTGGCAGGATGGGAGTCCATGTGTCCTCATGTATCTGCTCCCAGCTATCTTACACATGGCAGCTCTGGCAGGATGGGAGTCCATGTCTCCTCATGTATCTGCTCCCAGCTATCTTACACATGGCAGCTCTGGCAGGATGGGAGTCCATGTCTCCTCATGTATCTGCTCCCAGCTATCTTACACATGGCAGCTGTGGCAGGATGGGAGTCCATGTGTCCTCATGTATCTGCTCCCAGCTATCTTACACATGGCAGCTCTGGCAGGATGGGAGTCCATGTCTCCTCATGTTCCTGCTCCCAGCTATCTTACACATGGCAGCTCTGGCAGGATGGGAGTCCATGTCTCCTCATGTATCTGCTCCCAGCTATCTTACACAGGGCAGCTCTGGCAGGATGGGAGTCCATGTCTCCTCATGTATCTGCTCCCAGCTATCTTACACAGGGCAGCTCTGGCAGGATGGGAGTCCATGTCTCCTCATGTATCTGCTCCCAGCTATCTTACACATGGCAGCTGTGGCAGGATGGGAGTCCATGTCTCCTCATGTATCTGCTCCCAGCTATCTTACACATGGCACCTGTGGCAGGATGGGAGTCCATGTCTCCTCATGTATCTGCTCCCAGCTATCTTACACATGGCAGCTGTGGCATGATGGGAGTCCATGTCTCCTCATGTTCCTGCTCCCAGCTATCTTACACATGGCAGCTGTGGCAGGATGGGAGTCCATGTGTCCTCATGTATCTGCTCCCAGCTATCTCACACATGGCAGCTCTGGCAGGATGGGAGTCCATGTCTCCTCATGTATCTGCTCCCAGCTATCTTACACATGGCAGCTCTGGCAGGATGGGAGTCCATGTCTCCTCATGTATCTGCTCCCAGCTATCTCACACATGGCAGCTATGGCAGGATGGGAGTCCATGTCTCCTCATGTATCTGCTCCCAGCTATCTCACACATGGCAGCTGTGGCAGGATGGGAGTCCATGTCTCCTCATGTATCTGCTCCCAGCTATCTTACACATGGCAGCTGTGGCAGGATGGGAGTCCATGTCTCCTCATGTTCCTGCTCCCAGCTATCTTACACAGGGCAGCTCTAGCAGGATGGGAGTCCATGTCTCCTCATGTATCTGCTCCCAGCTATCTTACACATGGCAGCTCTGGCAGGATGGGAGTCCATGTCTCCTCATGTTCTTGCTCCCAGCTATCTTACACATGGCAGCTCTGGCAGGATGGGAGTCCATGTCTCCTCATGTATCTGCTCCCAGCTATCTTACACATGGCAGCTCTGGCAGGATGGGAGTCCATGTCTCCTCATGTATCTGCTCCCAGCTATCTCACACAGGGCAGCTCTGGCAGGATGGGAGTCCATGTCTCCTCATGTTCCTGCTCCCAGCTATCTTACACATGGCAGCTCTGGCAGGATGGGAGTCCATGTCTCCTCATGTATCTGCTCCCAGCTATCTTACACAGGGCAGCTCTGGCAGGATGGGAGTCCATGTGTCCTCATGTATCTGCTCCCAGCTATCTTACACATGGCAGCTCTGGCAGGATGGGAGTCCATGTCTCCTCATGTACCTGCTCCCAGCTATCTTACACATGGCAGCTCTGGCAGGATGGGAGTCCATGTCTCCTCATGTATCTGCTCCCAGCTATCTTACACAGGGCAGCTGTGGCAGGATGGGAGTCCATGTCTCCTCATGTTCCTGCTCCCAGCTATCTTACACATGGCAGCTCTGGCAGGATGGGAGTCCATGTCTCCTCATGTATCTGCTCCCAGCTATCTTACACAGGGCAGCTGTGGCAGGATGGGAGTCCATGTCTCCTCATGTTCCTGCTCCCAGCTATCTTACACATGGCAGCTCTGGCAGGATGGGAGTCCATGTCTCCTCATGTTCCTGCTCCCAGCTATCTTACACATGGCAGCTGTGGCAGGATGGGAGTCCATGTCTCCTCATGTATCTGCTCCCAGCTATCTTACACATGGCAGCTGTGGCATGATGGGAGTCCATGTCTCCTCATGTATCTGCTCCCAGCTATCTTACACAGGGCAGCTGTGGCAGGATGGGAGTCCATGTCTCCTCATGTATCTGCTCCCAGCTATCTTACACATGGCAGCTGTGGCAGGATGGGAGTCCATGTCTCCTCATGTATCTGCTCCCAGCTATCTTACACATGGCAGCTCTGGCAGGATGGGAGTCCATGTCTCCTCATGTATCTGCTCCCAGCTATCTTACACATGGCAGCTCTGGCAGGATGGGAGTCCATGTCTCCTCATGTACCTGCTCCCAGCTATCTCACACATGGCAGCTGTGGCAGGATGGGAGTCCATGTCTCCTCATGTTCCTGCTCCCAGCTATCTTACACATGGCAGCTGTGGCAGGATGGGAGTCCATGTCTCCTCATGTTCCTGCTCCCAGCTATCTTACACATGGCAGCTGTGGCAGGATGGGAGTCCATGTCTCCTCATGTTCTTGCTCCCAGCTATCTTACACATGGCAGCTGTGGCAGGATGGGAGTCCATGTCTCCTCATGTATCTGCTCCCAGCTATCTTACACATGGCAGCTGTGGCAGGATGGGAGTCCATGTCTCCTCATGTTCCTGCTCCCAGCTATCTTACACATGGCAGCTGTGGCAGGATGGGAGTCCATGTCTCCTCATGTATCTGCTCCCAGCTATCTTACACAGGGCAGCTCTGGCAGGATGGGAGTCCATGTCTCCTCATGTATCTGCTCCCAGCTATCTTACACATGGCAGCTGTGGCAGGATGGGAGTCCATGTCTCCTCATGTATCTGCTCCCAGCTATCTTACACATGGCAGCTCTGGCAGGATGGGAGTCCATGTCTCCTCATGTTCCTGCTCCCAGCTATCTTACACATGGCAGCTCTGGCAGGATGGGAGTCCATGTCTCCTCATGTATCTGCTCCCAGCTATCTTACACATGGCAGCTGTGGCAGGATGGGAGTCCATGTCTCCTCATGTATCTGCTCCCAGCTATCTCACACATGGCAGCTCTGGCAGGATGGGAGTCCATGTCTCCTCATGTATCTGCTCCCAGCTATCTCACACATGGCAGCTGTGGCAGGATGGGAGTCCATGTCTCCTCATGTATCTGCTCCCAGCTATCTCACACATGGCAGCTGTGGCAGGATGGGAGTCCATGTCTCCTCATGTATCTGCTCCCAGCTATCTTACACATGGCAGCTGTGGCAGGATGGGAGTCCATGTCTCCTCATGTATCTGCTCCCAGCTATCTCACACATGGCAGCTCTGGCAGGATGGGAGTCCATGTCTCCTCATGTATCTGCTCCCAGCTATCTTACACATGGCAGCTGTGGCAGGATGGGAGTCCATGTCTCCTCATGTATCTGCTCCCAGCTATCTTACACATGGCAGCTCTGGCAGGATGGGAGTCCATGTCTCCTCATGTATCTGCTCCCAGCTATCTTACACAGGGCAGCTGTGGCAGGATGGGAGTCCATGTCTCCTCATGTATCTGCTCCCAGCTATCTTACACATGGCAGCTCTGGCAGGATGGGAGTCCATGTCTCCTCATGTATCTGCTCCCAGCTATCTTACACAGGGCAGCTGTGGCAGGATGGGAGTCCATGTCTCCTCATGTATCTGCTCCCAGCTATCTTACACATGGCAGCTCTGGCAGGATGGGAGTCCATGTCTCCTCATGTATCTGCTCCCAGCTATCTTACACATGGCAGCTCTGGCAGGATGGGAGTCCATGTGTCCTCATGTATCTGCTCCCAGCTATCTTACACATGGCAGCTCTGGCAGGATGGGAGTCTATGTCTCCTCATGTATCTGCTCCCAGCTATCTTACACAGGGCAGCTCTGGCAGGATGGGAGTCCATGTCTCCTCATGTACCTGCTCCCAGCTATCTCACACATGGCAGCTATGGCAGGATGGGAGTCCATGTCTCCTCATGTATCTGCTCCCAGCTATCTCACACATGGCAGCTCTGGCAGGATGGGAGTCCATGTCTCCTCATGTATCTGCTCCCAGCTATCTTACACATGGCAGCTGTGGCAGGATGGGAGTCCATGTCTCCTCATGTACCTGCTCCCAGCTATCTCACACATGGCAGCTATGGCAGGATGGGAGTCCATGTCTCCTCATGTATCTGCTCCCAGCTATCTTACACATGGCAGCTCTGGCAGGATGGGAGTCTATGTCTCCTCATGTATCTGCTCCCAGCTATCTTACACAGGGCAGCTCTGGCAGGATGGGAGTCCATGTCTCCTCATGTATCTGCTCCCAGCTATCTCACACATGGCAGCTGTGGCAGGATGGGAGTCCATGTCTCCTCATGTATCTGCTCCCAGCTATCTTACACATGGCAGCTGTGGCAGGATGGGAGTCCATGTCTCCTCATGTATCTGCTCCCAGCTATCTTACACATGGCAGCTCTGGCAGGATGGGAGTCCATGTCTCCTCATGTACCTGCTCCCAGCTATCTCACACATGGCAGCTATGGCAGGATGGGAGTCCATGTCTCCTCATGTATCTGCTCCCAGCTATCTTACACATGGCAGCTCTAGCAGGATGGGAGTCCATGTCTCCTCATGTATCTGCTCCCAGCTATCTTACACATGGCAGCTGTGGCAGGATGGGAGTCCATGTCTCCTCATGTATCTGCTCCCAGCTATCTTACACATGGCAGCTGTGGCAGGATGGGAGTCCATGTCTCCTCATGTACCTGCTCCCAGCTATCTCACACATGGCAGCTATGGCAGGATGGGAGTCCATGTCTCCTCATGTATCTGCTCCCAGCTATCTTACACATGGCAGCTCTGGCAGGATGGGAGTCCATGTCTCCTCATGTATCTGCTCCCAGCTATCTTACACATGGCAGCTCTGGCAGGATGGGAGTCCATGTCTCCTCATGTATCTGCTCCCAGCTATCTTACACAGGGCAGCTCTGGCAGGATGGGAGTCCATGTCTCCTCATGTATCTGCTCCCAGCTATCTTACACATGGCAGCTATGGCAGGATGGGAGTCCATGTCTCCTCATGTATCTGCTCCCAGCTATCTTACACATGGCAGCTGTGGCAGGATGGGAGTCCATGTCTCCTCATGTATCTGCTCCCAGCTATCTTACACATGGCAGCTGTGGCAGGATGGGAGTCCATGTCTCCTCATGTATCTGCTCCCAGCTATCTTACACATGGCAGCTGTGGTAGGATGGGAGTCCATGTCTCCTCATGTTCCTGCTCCCAGCTATCTTACACATGGCAGCTCTGGCAGGATGGGAGTCCATGTCTCCTCATGTATCTGCTCCCAGCTATCTTACACATGGCAGCTGTGGCAGGATGGGAGTCCATGTCTCCTCATGTATCTGCTCCCAGCTATCTCACACATGGCAGCTCTGGCATGATGGGAGTCCATGTCTCCTCATGTATCTGCTCCCAGCTATCTTACACAGGGCAGCTCTGGCAGGATGGGAGTCCATGTCTCCTCATGTATCTGCTCCCAGCTATCTTACACATGGCAGCTCTGGCAGGATGGGAGTCCATGTCTCCTCATGTATCTGCTCCCAGCTATCTTACACATGGCAGCTGTGGCAGGATGGGAGTCCATGTCTCCTCATGTATCTGCTCCCAGCTATCTTACACAGGGCAGCTATGGCAGGATGGGAGTCCATGTCTCCTCATGTACCTGCTCCCAGCTATCTCACACATGGCAGCTCTGGCAGGATGGGAGTCCATGTCTCCTCATGTATCTGCTCCCAGCTATCTTACACATGGCAGCTGTGGCAGGATGGGAGTCCATGTCTCCTCATGTATCTGCTCCCAGCTATCTTACACATGGCAGCTCTGGCAGGATGGGAGTCCATGTCTCCTCATGTATCTGCTCCCAGCTATCTCACACATGGCAGCTGTGGCAGGATGGGAGTCCATGTCTCCTCATGTATCTGCTCCCAGCTATCTTACACATGGCAGCTCTGGCAGGATGGGAGTCCATGTCTCCTCATGTATCTGCTCCCAGCTATCTCACACATGGCAGCTCTGGCAGGATGGGAGTACATGTCTCCTCATGTATCTGCTCCCAGCTATCTCACACATGGCAGCTCTGGCAGGATGGGAGTCCATGTCTCCTCATGTATCTGCTCCCAGCTATCTCACACATGGCAGCTCTGGCAGGATGGGAGTCCATGTCTCCTCATGTATCTGCTCCCAGCTATCTTACACATGGCAGCTCTGGCAGGATGGGAGTCCATGTCTCCTCATGTATCTGCTCCCAGCTATCTCACACATGGCAGCTCTGGCAGGATGGGAGTCCATGTCTCCTCATGTATCTGCTCCCAGCTATCTTACACATGGCAGCTCTGGCATGATGGGAGTCCATGTGTCCTCATGTACCTGCTCCCAGCTATCTTACACAGGGCAGCTGTGGCAGGATGGGAGTCCATGTGTCCTCATGTATCTGCTCCCAGCTATCTTACACATGGCAGCTCTGGCAGGATGGGAGTCCATGTCTCCTCATGTATCTGCTCCCAGCTATCTCACACATGGCAGCTCTGGCAGGATGGGAGTCCATGTCTCCTCATGTATCTGCTCCCAGCTATCTTACACATGGCAGCTCTGGCAGGATGGGAGTCCATGTCTCCTCATGTACCTGCTCCCAGCTATCTTACACATGGCAGCTCTGGCAGGATGGGAGTCCATGTCTCCTCATGTATCTGCTCCCAGCTATCTTACACATGGCAGCTGTGGCAGGATGGGAGTCCATGTCTCCTCATGTACCTGCTCCCAGCTATCTTACACATGGCAGCTGTGGCAGGATGGGAGTCCATGTCTCCTCATGTATCTGCTCCCAGCTATCTTACACATGGCAGCTCTGGCAGGATGGGAGTCCATGTCTCCTCATGTATCTGCTCCCAGCTATCTCACACATGGCAGCTCTGGCAGGATGGGAGTACATGTCTCCTCATGTATCTGCTCCCAGCTATCTCACACATGGCAGCTCTGGCAGGATGGGAGTCCATGTCTCCTCATGTATCTGCTCCCAGCTATCTCACACATGGCAGCTCTGGCAGGATGGGAGTCCATGTCTCCTCATGTATCTGCTCCCAGCTATCTTACACATGGCAGCTCTGGCAGGATGGGAGTCCATGTCTCCTCATGTATCTGCTCCCAGCTATCTCACACATGGCAGCTCTGGCAGGATGGGAGTCCATGTCTCCTCATGTATCTGCTCCCAGCTATCTTACACATGGCAGCTCTGGCATGATGGGAGTCCATGTGTCCTCATGTACCTGCTCCCAGCTATCTTACACAGGGCAGCTGTGGCAGGATGGGAGTCCATGTGTCCTCATGTATCTGCTCCCAGCTATCTTACACATGGCAGCTCTGGCAGGATGGGAGTCCATGTCTCCTCATGTATCTGCTCCCAGCTATCTTACACATGGCAGCTCTGGCAGGATGGGAGTCCATGTCTCCTCATGTACCTGCTCCCAGCTATCTTACACATGGCAGCTCTGGCAGGATGGGAGTCCATGTCTCCTCATGTATCTGCTCCCAGCTATCTTACACATGGCAGCTGTGGCAGGATGGGAGTCCATGTCTCCTCATGTACCTGCTCCCAGCTATCTCACACATGGCAGCTGTGGCAGGATGGGAGTCCATGTCTCCTCATGTATCTGCTCCCAGCTATCTTACACATGGCAGCTGTGGCATGATAGGAGTCCATGTCTCCTCATGTATCTGCTCCCAGCTATCTTACACATGGCAGCTCTGGCAGGATGGGAGTCCATGTCTCCTCATGTACCTGCTCCCAGCTATCTCACACATGGCAGCTGTGGCAGGATGGGAGTCCATGTCTCCTCATGTATCTGCTCCCAGCTATCTTACACATGGCAGCTGTGGCAGGATGGGAGTCCATGTCTCCTCATGTATCTGCTCCCAGCTATCTTACACATGGCAGCTGTGGCAGGATGGGAGTCCATGTCTCCTCATGTATCTGCTCCCAGCTATCTTACACATGGCAGCTCTGGCAGGATGGGAGTCCATGTCTCCTCATGTATCTGCTCCCAGCTATCTTACACATGGCAGCTGTGGCAGGATGGGAGTCCATGTCTCCTCAAGTATCTGCTCCCAGCTATCTTACACATGGCAGCTCTGGCAGGATGGGAGTCCATGTCTCCTCATGTATCTGCTCCCAGCTATCTTACACAGGGCAGCTCTGGCAGGATGGGAGTCCATGTCTCCTCATGTATCTGCTCCCAGCTATCTTACACAGGGCAGCTCTGGCAGGATGGGAGTCCATGTCTCCTCATGTATCTGCTCCCAGCTATCTTACACATGGCAGCTGTGGCAGGATGGGAGTCCATGTCTCCTCATGTATCTGCTCCCAGCTATCTTACACATGGCAGCTGTGGCAGGATGGGAGTCCATGTCTCCTCATGTACCTGCTCCCAGCTATCTTGTATGTATTTAAACATCTGCAATGTGTTCTTCACACACATATATATTGTTCTTCACATGCTATTTTGTTCGCGCCGTTCCGCGCGTATCTCCCGACAAGTAAGCAGATGTGCCGAACATCTGTAATCTATTCTGCACTGTGTTCTGCACTGTGTTCTGCAATGTGTTCTGCAATGTGTTCTGCACTGTGTTCTGTAATCTATTCTGCACTGTGTTTTTATCTTAAATGATCCTGTGTTCACTGTGTTCACTGTTTTTATTCTATTCTTCACTGTTCTTTACATCTGCTAACTTGTCGGGAGATAATATACGCGCGGAACAGTGAAGAATAGATCGCAGATGTTTGCAAATTATCAGAAGACATTATTTTTCAATTAAATAACACATTTTATTCCTGAACCATGGTCCCTTTGAAAAATGCTCGGGTCTCCCATTGACTTCAATGGGGCTCGTTACTCGAAACGAGCACTCGAGCATCTGGAAATGTTCGGCTCGAGTAACGAGCACCCGAGCATTTTAGTGCTCGCTCATCTCTACTCCTCATGTATCTGCTCCCAGCTATCTTACACATGGCAGCTGTGGCAGGATGGGAGTCCATGTCTCCTCGTGTATCTGCTCCCAGCTATCTTACACAGGGCAGCTGTGGCATGATGGGAGTCCATGTCTCCTCATGTATCTGCTCCCAGCTATCTCACACATGGCAGCTATGGCAGGATGGGAGTCCATGTCTCCTCATGTATCTGCTCCCAGCTATCTCACACATGGCAGCTCTGGCAGGATGGGAGTCCATGTCTCCTCATGTATCTGCTCCCAGCTATCTTACACATGGCAGCTCTGGCAGGATGGGAGTCCATGTCTCCTCATGTATCTGCTCCCAGCTATCTTACACATGGCAGCTGTGGCAGGATGGGAGTCCATGTCTCCTCATGTATCTGCTCCCAGCTATCTTACACATGGCAGCTGTGGCAGGATGGGAGTCCATGTCTCCTCATGTTCCTGCTCCCAGCTATCTCACACATGGCAGCTGTGGCAGGATGGGAGTCCATGTCTCCTCATGTATCTGCTCCCAGCTATCTTACACATGGCAGCTCTAGCAGGATGGGAGTCCATGTCTCCTCATGTATCTGCTCCCAGCTATCTTACACATGGCAGCTGTGGCAGGATGGGAGTCCATGTCTCCTCATGTTCCTGCTCCCAGCTATCTTACACATGGCAGCTGTGGCAGGATGGGAGTCCATGTCTCCTCATGTATCTGCTCCCAGCTATCTTACACATGGCAGCTCTAGCAGGATGGGAGTCCATGTCTCCTCATGTATCTGCTCCCAGCTATCTTACACATGGCAGCTCTGGCAGGATGGGAGTCCATGTCTCCTCATGTATCTGCTCCCAGCTATCTTACACATGGCAGCTGTGGCAGGATGGGAGTCCATGTCTCCTCATGTATCTGCTCCCAGCTATCTTACACATGGCAGCTCTGGCAGGATGGGAGTCCATGTCTCCTCATGTATCTGCTCCCAGCTATCTCACACATGGCAGCTCTGGCAGGATGGGAGTCCATGTCTCCTCATGTATCTGCTCCCAGCTATCTTACACATGGCAGCTCTGGCAGGATGGGAGTCCATGTGTCCTCATGTATCTGCTCCCAGCTATCTTACACAGGGCAGCTCTGGCAGGATGGGAGTCCATGTCTCCTCATGTATCTGCTCCCAGCTATCTTACACATGGCAGCTGTGGCAGGATGGGAGTCCATGTGTCCTCATGTATCTGCTCCCAGCTATCTTACACATGGCAGCTCTGGCAGGATGGGAGTCCATGTGTCCTCATGTATCTGCTCCCAGCTATCTTACACAGGGCAGCTCTGGCAGGATGGGAGTCCATGTGTCCTCATGTATCTGCTCCCAGCTATCTCACACATGGCAGCTGTGGCAGGATGGGAGTCCATGTCTCCTCATGTATCTGCTCCCAGCTATCTTACACATGGCAGCTCTGGCAGGATGGGAGTCCATGTCTCCTCATGTATCTGCTCCCAGCTATCTTACACATGGCAGCTGTGGCAGGATGGGAGTCCATGTCTCCTCATGTATCTGCTCCCAGCTATCTTACACAGGGCAGCTCTGGCAGGATGGGAGTCCATGTCTCCTCATGTATCTGCTCCCAGCTATCTTACACATGGCAGCTGTGGCAGGATGGGAGTCCATGTCTCCTCATGTTCCTGCTCCCAGCTATCTTACACATGGCAGCTCTGGCAGGATGGGAGTCCATGTCTCCTCATGTATCTGCTCCCAGCTATCTTACACATGGCAGCTGTGGCAGGATGGGAGTCCATGTCTCCTCATGTATCTGCTCCCAGCTATCTTACACATGGCAGCTCTGGCAGGATGGGAGTCCATGTCTCCTCATGTATCTGCTCCCAGCTATCTCACACATGGCAGCTGTGGCAGGATGGGAGTCCATGTCTCCTCATGTTCCTGCTCCCAGCTATCTTACACAGGGCAGCTCTGGCAGGATGGGAGTCCATGTCTCCTCATGTATCTGCTCCCAGCTATCTCACACATGGCAGCTCTGGCAGGATGGGAGTCCATGTCTCCTCATGTACCTGCTCCCAGCTATCTCACACATGGCAGCTCTGGCAGGATGGGAGTCCATGTCTCCTCATGTACCTGCTCCCAGCTATCTCACACATGGCAGCTCTGGCATGATGGGAGTCCATGTCTCCTCATGTATCTGCTCCCAGCTATCTTACACATGGCAGCTGTGGCAGGATGGGAGTCCATGTCTCCTCATGTATCTGCTCCCAGCTATCTTACACATGGCAGCTGTGGCAGGATGGGAGTCCATGTCTCCTCATGTATCTGCTCCCAGCTATCTCACACATGGCAGCTCTGGCAGGATGGGAGTCCATGTCTCCTCATGTATCTGCTCCCAGCTATCTCACACATGGCAGCTGTGGCATGATGGGAGTCCATGTCTCCTCATGTATCTGCTCCTCACATGTGATGGAGATGCTCGATGATTACTACAGACAGACACTTATGTATAGGGGAGCAGGTGACCTCAGTGTATACAGCTCTGTATATGGGGAGATAACTAACCATGTATCTGCTCCAGGTCACCTCACATATTACATACATGGCTGATATGTCAGCTTATTGCTTAACATACTGCATAATGCACTAATGTATGAGGGGTAGGTACCTCACACACTGTACATATCACTGATATATATGAGGGTGTACTTACCTCACACACTGTACATATTGTGAAGGGGAATGTCTGTATATGAGTTCTTATACTTTTATACTTTTGTATTTTATACATTGCAAATACTAAAGTTTTCCTCCTCAGCAATATGCTCAGATATGTTACTTAAGATGGCGCCGGCATCCGCTGACACAGCACAGCCAACACCCTGTTTACAAGGACACCGTGCCCGATTCCATGAAGAGGCTATGACTCACATCCAAGCTTAAGATTCTGTCAACGCCCAGGACACTATCTGCCCAGATACTGGAACTGACCAATCGGAGTGCGCCAGATGCTAGACATACATGCTTAATTCTTGCCTACCATGACGTATAACCATGCCTCTTCTCCTTTTTGTATAAAGTCTGCTAACACAGAAGTAAAGGCCGGTGCTGGGCAGTACGAGCTTGTCACTGATTTATATGAGGGTGTACTTACCTCACACACTGTACACATCACTGGTATATATAAGGGTGTAGTTACCTCATACACTGTACATATCACTGATATATATGAGGATGTAGTTACCTCACACACTGTACATATCACTGATATATATGAGGGTGTAGTTACCTCATACACTGTACATATCACTGATATATATGAGGGTGTAGTTACCTCATACACTGTACATATCACTGATATATATGAGGGTGTAGTTACCTCATACACTGTACATATTACTGATATATATGAGGATGTAGTTACCCCATACACTGTACATATCACTGATATATATGAGGGTGTAGTTACCTCATACACTGTACATATCACTGATATATATGAGGGTGTAGTTACCTCATACACTGTACATATCACAGATATATATGAGGATGTAGTTACCTCATACACTGTACATATCACAGATATATATGAGGATGTAGTTACCTCATACACTGTACATATCACTGATATATATGAGGATGTAGTTACCTCATACACTGTACATATCACTGATATATATGAGGATGTAGTTGCCCCATACACTGTACATATCACTGATATATATGAGGGTGTAGTTACCTCATACACTGTACATATCACTGATATATATGAGGGTGTAGTTACCTCATACACTGTACATATCACTGATATATATGAGGGTGTAGTTACCTCATACACTGTACATATTACTGATATATATGAGGATGTAGTTACCCCATACACTGTACATATCACTGATATATATGAGGGTGTAGTTACCTCATACACTGTACATATCACTGATATATATGAGGGTGTAGTTACCTCATACGCTGTACATATCACTGATATATATGAGGGTGTACTTACCTTACACACTGTACATATCACTGATATACATGAGGGTGCACTTACCTCATACACTGTACATATCACTGATATATATGAGGATGTACTTACCTCACACACTGTACATATAATTGATTTATATGAGGGTGTACTTACCTCACACTGTACATATCACTGATTGATATGAGGGCGTACCTACCTCATACACTGTATATATTACTGATTAATATTAGGATGTACTTACCTCACACACTGTACATATCACTGGTATATATGAGGGTGTAGTTACCCTATACACTATACATATCACTGATATATATGAGGAGGTAGTTACCTCATACACTGTACATATCACTGATATATATGAGGGTGTAGTTACCTCATACACTGTACATATCACTGATATATATGAGGGTGTAGTTACCTCATACACTGTACATATCACTGATATATATGAGGATGTAGTTGCCTCACACACTGTACATATCACTGATATATATGAGGATGTAGTTACCTTACACACTGTACATATCACTGATTATATATGAGGGTGTAGTTACCTCACACACTGTACATATCACTGATATATATGAGGATGTAGTTGCCTCACACACTGTACATATCACTGATATATATGAGGTAGTTACCTCATACACTGTACATATCACTGATATATATGAGGAGGTAGTTACCTCATACACTGTACATATCACTGATATATATGAGGATGTAGTTACCTCATACACTGTACATATCACTGATATATATGAGGATGTAGTTACCTCATACACTGTACATATCACTGATATATATGAGGAGGTAGTTACCTCATACACTGTACATATCACTGATATATATGGGGATGTAGTTACCTCATACACTGTACATATCACTGATATATATGAGGATGTAGTTACCTTACACACTGTACATATCACTGATTATATATGAGGGTGTAGTTACCTCACACACTGTACATATCACTGATATATATGAGGATGTAGTTGCCTCACACACTGTACATATCACTGATATATATGAGGTAGTTACCTCATACACTGTACATATCACTGATATATATGAGGAGGTAGTTACCTCATACACTGTACATATCACTGATATATATGAGGATGTAGTTACCTCATACACTGTACATATCACTGATATATATGAGGATGTAGTTACCTCACACACTGTACATATCACTGATATATATGAGGATGTAGTTACCTCATACACTGTACATATCACTGATATATATGAGGATGTAGTTACCTCACACACTGTACATATCACTGATATATATGAGGGTGTAGTTACCTCATACACTGTACATATCACTGATATATATGAGGATGTAGTTACCTCACACACTGTACATATCACTGATATATATGAGGGTGTAGTTACCTCATACACTGTACATATCACTGATATATATGAGGATGTAGTTACCTCATACACTGTACATATCACTGATATATATGAGGATGTAGTTACCTCATATACTATACATATCACTGATATATATGAGGGTGTAGTTACCTCACACACTGTACATATCACTGATATATATGAGGGTGTAGTTACCTCATACACTGTACATATCACTGATATATATGAGGGTGTAGTTACCTCATACACTGTACATATCACTGATATATATGAGGATGTAGTTACCTCATACACTGTACATATCACTGATATATATGAGGATGTAGTTACCTCACACACTGTACATATCACTGATATATATGAGGATGTAGTTACCTCATATACTGTACATATCACTGATATATATGAGGATGTAGTTACCTCATACTCTGTACATATCACTGATATATATGAGGAGGTAGTTACTGATATATATGAGGGTGTAGTTACCTCACACACTGTACATATCACTTGTATATATAGGGATGTAGTTACCTCATACACTGTACATATCACTGATATATATGAGGATGTAGTTACCTCATACACTGTACATATCACTGATATATATGAGGGTGTAGTTACCTCATACACTGTACATATCACTTATATATATGAGGGTGTAGTTACCTCATACACTGTACATATCACTGATATATATGAGGATGTAGTTACCTCATACACTGTACATATCACTGATATATATGGGGGGTAGTTCCCTCATACACTGTACATATCACTGATATATATGGGGGGTAGTTCCCTCATACATTGTACATATCACTGATATATATGAGGATGTAGTTACCTCATACACTGTACATATCACTGATATATATGAGGAGGTAGTTACCTCATACACTGTATATATCACTGATATATATGGGGGGTAGTTCCCTCATACACTGTACATATCACTGATATATATGAGGATGTAGTTACCTCATACACTGTACATATCACTGATATATATGAGGAGGTAGTTACCTCATACACTGTACATATCACTGGTATATATGAGGATGTAGTTACCTCATACACTGTACATATCACTGGTATATATGAGGATGTAGTTACCTCATACACTGTACATATCACTGATATATATGAGGATGTACTTACCTCATACACTGTACATATCACTGATATATATGAGGGTGTAGTTACCTCATACACTGTACATATCACTGATATATATGAGGGTGTAGTTACCTCATACACTGTATATATCACTGATATATATGAGGGTGTAGTTACCTCATACACTGTACATATCACTGATATATATGAGGATGTAGTTACCTCATACACTGTACATATCACTGATATATATGAGGATGTAGTTACCTCATACACTGTACATATCACTGATATATATGAGGAGGTAGTTACCTCAAACACTGTACATATCACTGATATATATGAGGGTGTAGTTACCTCATGCACTGTACATATCACTGATATATATGAGGGTGTAGTTACCTCATACACTGTACATATCACTGATATATATGAGGATGTAGTTACCTCATACACTGTACATATCACTGATATATATGAGGGTGTAGTTACCTCATACACTGTACATATCACTGATATATATGAGGGTGTAGTTACCTCATACACTGTACATATCACTGATATATATGAGGGTGTAGTTACCTCATACACTGTACATAACACTGATATATATGAGGATGTAGTTACCTCATACACTGTACATATCACTGATATATATGAGGATGTAGTTACCTCATACACTGTACATATCACTGATATATATGAGGGTGTAGTTACCTCATACACTGTACATATCACTGATATATATGAGGATGTACTTACCTCATACACTGTACATATCACTGGTATATATGAGGATGTACTTACCTCATACACTGTACATATCACTGGTATATATGAGGATGTACTTACCTCATACACTGTACATATCACTGGTATATATGAGGATGTACTTACCTCATACACTGTACATATCACTGATTTACATGAGGCTGAGTTATGAGGGTGTACTTACCTCAGTCACTGCATATATCACTAATTTACAGGTAATGACCTCTTGTATACGGTTTAAGGTTACATTTATACCTTCATGTCACAGGTACACATGGCTAATTTAGTACCAATCCTCGTGGCACAGATATGGCAAAGCAATCACAAGCTCCATACTGGAGCTTCTTCAGGAGTCCAGTCCTTTTGAATAGAGACTGAGGGCAGATATCCACCATTATTATGCTTTTTATGGGGAGGTCCCATGTAGTATACACTAGGGAGAGAGGAGCTGCCATAGAAAGCACATGTACAGGATCAAAGATGGAGGCTGCACTATTACTAGTCTCTTATAATCTCGCCCAGCTCTCTATAGTCGAGGTGGCCTACACCTTACTGCGATTTACTGACCATGATAGGTGCGGGTCCCCCACATTCCTGGTCTATGTGGCCCAGCATTGTCCTGTACAGAGTAAGTGTAGTGGCCGGGTATGGGGAGTTTAGTTATCTGAATAAAACCTCCATGTCACTGATATACATACGGATTTTATAGTAGCCCATCCCAGGTCATTGCTATATAGTCACCACATGCTGCATTCAGATGCTTATGTGCCTGGTGCAGTGTACATGGCTACCATCTCACTGCTTCATGGTAGTTATGGACCAGGCTGTATCATATATATATGTGTAGCCTTTAGTTGTGGCTTCTATATTATGGACTGTCCATGTATACCTTATGTGCACTGATATATTTATATATACTCTAGATTACATGAGTGGTACATGGTACAATACTGAGGGGGTTACACGCCGCCTCAGAGTATAGTGGTGAAGCAGCATTGTAATATTATATTACATTTACCCCCATGAAATGGCTGGAGAATTAGCCAGGCACATGCTAACTGTTACTGCTGCACCTAATTCTGTAAGATAAATGGATCCTATATATCCAGGCCCTTGGTACCTTTATATAATGTCTTATGTGTGGTTAGTTTTACAGTCTCCAATGGTTGGTTTGGGGCCACATCTTCTTTCGCCACTTAGCTAGGAGGTTGGCGGCTATGTGGAGCTGGGGATGTGGCTCTCGCGCGCTGTGCGCGTAATTATGGTTTATGGGAGACAAGTTCTCCACACCTGGTTACACCACTAGCTTGGAGGTTGGCGGCTAGAGGATTATATGTGGAGACATATATACACTTCTCTAAGGAGCGGTCCCTGAGAAGATGGTTCTGGTTTGGTTATCCACACCTAGTTACGCCAATGGCTAGGAGGATAGCGGCTGGGGGATCACTAGAGTGTTGGTTTTGTACGCTGTGCGTGCATTGTATATATGTGGAGACATATATGCACTTCTCTAAGGGGTGGTCCCTGAGAAGATGGATCATACCTAATTTTTCCACCACCTGCCAGGAGGTTTGCGTCTTGTGGAGCTAGGTTTGAGCTGCACGCCGAGCGTGATTTATCCTGCTTTACGGAGGTGGAATACCGGATGCAAGTGCAATTTTCGCAAGCCATATATATATTTGAGGTTATTGTCAAGAACTCGGCTATCCATTAGCAATTAACAAGACAATTAATCATAATTAATAGTTAATACCCAATTAATTAAATTTCGTGTAAATGTATCAAAATGTTGGCCTTCTCTAAGGGTAATCCCTGGGAAGCAAGATATATGTAAGAGTTATATGTATGATGGTGGACTATGCACCTTATAAAGGAACCGGTGGAGCAAGATGGCGCTGGTGCTATGGCAACTACAAAATAAATTTTCAATTGGTTTGCTATACGGCTTGAGATGAATATATCTCGGCTCAGCTCACTATGTTATTCTAGTACTGAGAACAGAGACTGAAAGAGACTCACACAGCATCTTGGAAAAGTGGCAGGTGGCAGGGGCTACGCTGTGGCAGTGTGTATGCTGTGCCACGTAGGGTGGTTGCCCCCCCTTTTACCTATGCATTAGCTGAGTTACTGAAGTAAACTTTCTTCTTCTTTACCTGTGCTCTTTATGTCTGTTCTGTCAATAGTATTGGTACATAATATATATATTCAAGTATGACTAGTGGTTCTCTAGATACGAGGTACAGCATTTTGTTGTTTTAGAATAACGGCAATGATGTTTTGCAATGTAACACATAGGCCTGCATGCAGAAGCAAAAAAAAAAAAGTTACTGGAGATACAGTAAGAGAGAGTAAGAGGGGGAAGAGAGTTGTAAAATCTACGCTTTTGGTGTCTAATACCTAGTCTTTTCAGAATATATTTAGCTCCCCAGGCATTTATTCCACATCGTGGTTGTACGGTATCCTGCTTCACTATTATACGCTACTAGTAGAGTATATTTGTAAAAGTTTGGAGTTTTCACAATGTCTTTACCAGTTTGTGCAAGTGGATTGTGTTGGTATTTTTTAGTTAAACCATTGCATTCCCATTGATGGGATTTTATTGTTTGGTGGCAGTCGAGTCGTTTTAAGGTGTCAAATGGCCTCTTTGTGGCGGTGAAGGAGTCAGGTGGAAGGTGCAGCAAGTTATTGGTGGACTAATTTAACTTCTAGAGCAGTGGTGGCGAACCAATGGCACGCGTGCCAGACAGGGCACGCAGAGCCCTCTCTGCTGGCACGCACGCCATCTTCCTCCACCGTGCAGGGAATGCACTTGTGACTGGGCCCTTGAGAGAGAGAGGCCTGCAGGTCCTCAGTTTAGAAGAACAGCAGCTGCCCCTTGCGCTCAGATACAGAGCAGACAGGTCGCACTGCACGGGGTAGATGCAGTTCTTCTAAACGGAGGACCTGCGGGCCCCTCAGATGCAGCACTTGGCCGGGTGCAGGGTAATGCCTGTGCACCTGTCAGAGGAGCCGCTGCTCTAAATGTTTATAAGTAGTTCCCAGTGCAGCGCTGTGAGCAGGAAGCAGCGGGGGTGAAGCTTGTACCTCCCTCTCCTACTAGGAGACCTAAAGTGGAGCCGGGACAGAGAGAGAGGGGGAGGGCGATGTTGTGACCCAGAACATCCAGAGGCTGCTGTGTGCCTTCCTCATAGATAACTGTAAGTTATACAGTGCCTAAAATTTGTTTATACAGTTCACATACATATATACCTGTGCAATGCATATATGTGTGTGTGTGACATTTACACACATATGCATAACACAGATATATAATATGTCTTTGTTATGCGTGTGTGTGTGTGTGTGTGTGTTATGTGTATATAAGTATATGTGTGTGTCTGTATCTGTGCTGTGCATATTTGTGTGTGTATATGTGTATATATATGTGCCATGCATACTGTATATATGTGTGCCCTGTATATGTCTGTGTTATGCATACTGTATATATGTGTGCACTGTATATGCCTGTGTTATGCATACTGTATATGTGTGTGCACTGTATATGCCTGTGTTATGCATACTGTATATATGTGTGCACTGTATATGCCTGTGTTATGCATACTGTATATGTGTGTGCACTGTGTATGTCTGTGTTATGCATACTGTATATATGTGCACTGTATATGTCTGTGTTATGCATACTGTATATATGTGTGCACTGTGTATGTCTGTGTTATGCATACTGTATATATGTGTGCACTGTGTATGTCTGTGTTATGCATACTGTATATATGTGTGCCCTGTATATGCCTGTGTTATGCATACT
>NC_092418.1:122537856-122579355 GCF_040894005.1 Engystomops pustulosus | reverse complement strand
AGAGAGAGAGAGAGGAGCAGAGAGAGAGAGAGAGAGAGAGCAGAGAGAGAGAGAGAGAGGAGCAGAGAGAGAGAGAGAGAGGAGCAGAGAGAGAGAGAGAGAGAGGAGCAGAGAGAGAGAGAGAGAGGAGCAGAGAGAGAGAGAGAGGAGCAGAGAGAGAGAGCAGAGAGAGAGAGAGGAGCAGAGAGAGAGAGAGAGAGGAGCAGAGAGAGAGAGAGAGGAGCAGAGAGAGAGAGAGCAGAGAGAGAGAGAGGAGCAGAGAGAGAGAGAGAGGAGCAGAGAGAGAGAGAGAGAGAGAGAGGAGAGCAGAGAGAGAGAGAGAGAGGAGCAGAGAGAGAGAGAGAGAGGAGCAGAGAGAGAGAGAGAGAGGAGCAGAGAGAGAGAGAGAGAGAGGAGCAGAGAGAGAGAGAGAGGAGCAGAGAGAGAGAGAGAGAGGAGCAGAGAGAGAGAGAGAGAGGAGCAGAGAGAGAGAGAGAGGAGCGAGAGAGAGAGAGAGAGGAGCAGAGAGAGAGAGAGAGAGGAGCAGAGAGAGAGAGAGAGAGGAGCAGAGAGAGAGAGAGAGGAGCAGAGAGAGAGAGAGAGGAGCAGAGAGAGAGAGAGAGGAGCAGAGAGAGAGAGAGAGGAGCAGAGAGAGAGGAGCAGAGAGAGAGAGAGAGAGAGAGAGGAGCAGAGAGAGAGGAGCAGAGAGAGAGGAGCAGAGAGAGAGGAGCAGAGAGAGAGGAGCAGAGAGAGAGGAGCAGAGAGAGAGAGAGGAGCAGAGAGAGAGAGAGGAGCAGAGAGAGAGAGAGGAGCAGAGAGAGAGGAGCAGAGAGAGGAGAGAGAGAGAGAGAGGAGCAGAGAGAGAGAGAGGAGCAGAGAGAGAGAGAGAGGAGCAGAGAGAGGAGCAGAGAGAGAGAGAGAGGAGCAGAGAGAGAGAGAGGAGCAGAGAGAGAGAGAGAGGAGCAGAGAGAGAGAGAGGAGCAGAGAGAGAGAGAGAGAGGAGCAGAGAGAGAGAGAGAGAGGAGCAGAGAGAGAGAGAGAGGAGCAGAGAGAGAGAGAGGAGCAGAGAGAGAGAGAGAGAGAGAGCAGAGAGAGAGAGAGAGAGGAGCAGAGAGAGAGAGAGAGAGGAGCAGAGAGAGAGAGAGAGAGGAGCAGAGAGAGAGAGAGAGAGGGGAGCAGAGAGAGAGAGAGAGAGGAGCAGAGAGAGAGAGAGAGGAGCAGAGAGAGAGAGAGAGCAGAGAGAGAGAGAGGAGCAGAGAGAGAGAGAGAGAGCAGAGAGAGAGAGAGAGAGCAGAGAGAGAGAGAGGAGCAGAGAGAGAGAGAGGAGCAGAAGAGAGAGAGAGAGGAGCAGAGAGAGAGAGAGGAGCAGAGAGAGAGAGAGGAGCAGAGAGAGAGAGAGGAGCAGAGAGAGAGAGAGGAGAGGAGCAGAGAGAGAGAGCAGAGAGAGAGGAGCAGAGAGAGAGGAGCAGAGAGAGAGAGAGAGAGAGAGAGGAGCAGAGAGAGAGGAGCAGAGAGAGAGGAGCAGAGAAGAGAGGAGCAGAGAGAGAGAGAGGAGCAGAGAGAGAGAGAGGAGCAGAGAGAGAGAGAGGAGCAGAGAGAGAGGAGCAGAGAGAGAGAGGAGCAGAGAGAGAGAGGAGCAGAGAGAGAGGAGCAGAGAGAGAGAGGAGCAGAGAGAGAGAGCAGAGAGAGAGGAGCAGAGAGAGAGAGAGAGAGAGGGGAGCAGAGAGAGAGAGATAGAGAGGGGAGCAGAGAGAGAGAGAGAGAGAGAGGGAGCAGAGAGAGAGAGAGAGAGGAGCAGAGAGAGAGAGAGGAGCAGAGAGAGAGAGAGAGGAGCAGAGAGAGAGAGAGGAGCAGAGAGAGAGAGGAGCAGAGAGAGAGAGAGAGGAGCAGAGAGAGAGAGAGAGAGAGAGAGAGAGAGGAGCAGAGAGAGAGAGGAGCAGAGAGAGGAGCAGAGAGAGAGGAGCAGAGAGAGAGAGAGGGGGAGCAGAGAGAGAGAGAGGGAGCAGAGAGAGAGAGAGGAGCGGAGAGAGAGCAGAGAGAGAGAGAGGAGGAGAGAGGAGCAGAGAGAGAGAGAGAGAGAGAGGAGCAGAGAGAGAGAGAGAGAGGGAGCAGAGAGAGAGAGAGAGGAGCAGAGAGAGAGAGAGAGAGGAGCAGAGAGAGAGAGAGAGAGAGGAGCAGAGAGAGAGAGAGGAGGAGCAGAGAGAGAGAGAGGAGCAGAGAGAGAGAGAGAGGAGCAGAGAGAGAGAGAGGAGCAGAGAGAGAGAGAGGAGCAGAGAGAGAGAGAGAGGAGCAGAGAGAGAGAGAGAGGAGCAGAGAGAGAGAGAGAGAGGAGCAGAGAGAGAGAGAGAGGAGCAGAGAGAGAGAGAGAGAGGAGCAGAGAGAGAGAGAGAGGAGCAGAGAGAGAGAGAGAGGAGCAGAGAGAGAGAGAGAGGAGCAGAGAGAGAGAGAGAGGAGCAGAGAGAGAGAGAGGAGCAGAGAGAGAGAGAGGAGCAGAGAGAGAGAGAGAGGAGCAGAGAGAGAGAGAGAGAGGAGCAGAGAGAGAGAGAGAGAGGAGCAGAGAGAGAGAGAGAGAGAGGAGCAGAGAGAGAGAGGAGCAGAGAGAGAGAGGAGCAGAGAGAGAGAGAGAGAGGAGCAGAGAGAGAGAGAGGAGCAGAGAGAGAGAGAGAGCGGTAGCGGAGCAGAGAGAGAGGCGGTAGAGGAGCAGAGAGAGAGAGGCGGTAGAGGAGCAGAGAGAGAGAGGCGGTAGAGGAGCAGAGAGAGAGAGGCGGTAGAGGAGCAGAGAGAGAGAGAGAGGCGGTAGAGGAGCAGAGAGAGAGAGAGAGGCGGTAGAGGAGCAGAGAGAGAGAGAGAGGCGGTAGAGGAGCAGAGAGAGAGAGAGAGGCGGTAGAGGAGCAGAGAGAGAGAGAGAGGCGGTAGAGGAGCAGAGAGAGAGAGAGAGGCGGTAGAGGAGCAGAGAGAGAGAGGCGGTAGAGGAGCAGAGAGAGAGAGGCGGTAGAGGAGCAGAGAGAGAGAGAGAGAGGCGGTAGAGGAGCAGAGAGAGAGAGAGGCGGTAGAGGAGCAGAGAGAGAGAGGCGGTAGAGGAGCAGAGAGAGAGAGAGAGAGAGAGGCGGTAGAGGAGCAGAGAGAGAGAGAGGCGGTAGAGGAGCAGAGAGAGAGAGAGGCGGTAGAGGAGCAGAGAGAGAGAGAGGCGGTAGAGGAGCAGAGAGAGAGAGAGAGAGGCGGTAGAGGAGCAGAGAGAGAGAGAGAGGCGGTAGAGGAGCAGAGAGAGAGAGAGGCGGTAGAGGAGCAGAGAGAGAGAGAGGCGGTAGAGGAGCAGAGAGAGAGAGGCGGTAGAGGAGCAGAGAGAGAGAGAGGCGGTAGAGGAGCAGAGAGAGAGAGAGAGGCGGTAGAGGAGCAGAGAGAGAGAGAGAGGCGGTAGAGGAGCAGAGAGAGAGAGGCCAGAGAGGAGCAGAGAGAGAGAGTGAGGCCGGAGAGGAGCAGAGAGAGTGAGGCCGGAGAGGAGCAGATACAACTCCCCTATACAACTGTTCCCATGTCACATAATGGGGCACATTTACTTAACCGTCACGATCCCCGATCCGGAATGTCCGACCGGAATGAATTCTGCTGCAATTCACGTAGATCGTGCGCCCAATTTCCTGCATTTGTCGCTTCCCCCGATCAGGTCCCTAGAGTTCACCATCTTCTTCCCGGTGCATGCAAGTGCTTGGCTTGCAACAAAATTTCAAAGTTAAATCCTGCGCTTAGTCCGAATCAGTTGGATCGTCTGACGGCCCACCCCTCGATTTCTGTTGCATGAAAACCGGCGCCGATGCGCCAAAATCCGATCGCGGGCGCCAAAAACCCCTTCTAAGTACCTGTCCCAGCGACGAGATCCCCGAAAACGGTCCCGACGCAAATGTGCCCGCGGACCTTCAGTAAATAAGCTCCAATATGATTTACAACTAAAATATTCCTACATAACTGATCAGGTTCTTGGACACATTTTGAGAGGACAGAGACCGGAGAAAGGGGAACAGAGGAGGAATCAGTTCTAAAAAGTAATGACTGATAAGTCCATCAGTTCTCACCATTCTGGGGGTCCCTGGCCCCAGCGTCATGTCCTCCTTCCCAGGCTCCCTCCTCCTCCTCCATCGCCTCTTCTTCCTCCACCTTGGGGATCACCTTCTCCTCAGTGTCACTTCCATCCATGTTAGAAGGTTCTGCTCCTGGGAAGTGAATATGGAGGTCACCATCCCATGTAATAACTTATCTCTACCATCTCACTGCGACTGATGAGAAGATTTAATGTAATAAATAAGATACAAGAGACAGAGGAGAAAATGGAGATTGTATAAGAGGAAACATTGTGGCGAGAGTCAATATTCCATCAGATTTCTATAAACTTATGTTAATGATATATTCCTCTAGAGCAGCCATCTTGGACCAAGAGAACCAAACAGAAGCCATTTTGGAGAACAAGCAGACATTTTAGTTTTAGCCGGGGGGGGGGGGGGGGGGGGGGCTTTTGACCTGTGTACAGCGAATGTCACTATTCAAACTTCATCCAGTGTGAAAATGTTTAGAAATTACTGTGTTTTCATTTCAGTTCTTATCTGTCTGAAGTTTCTCTGCATGAAGACCTTGTTATGACTTAACAGAGCTAACACAAGGGCAATTAGTCTGAGAAACTAGGTCTTTGAGAACAGGGAATAGTTTATACTTCATTAACCCTTTCATAGAATGTCTTCAGAGAATGTCCTGGTAAAATTCATTATGGCCAATAGCATTGCAGTATTCTATCTCCTTGTCACGCCCCTTTTTCCTGATGACTCTGTATTTGATATATGCAACTGAGCACTAATAAACTGGAGGGAACATGTTTTAGTACGTCTGGAAGATAGTGATCCACTGAATCTTTGGGGATGTGTCCCTGTAACGTTATCGTAGTTGTAGACACAGGTAGTGAACAGAGTGAATTGGAATTGAGCCAAGTGCATTGCGGACAAGAGACTCAGATTGTTTTTCACATTAAGGGAAAGATGCACAGACAGAAGGTTGGCTTCATGTAAGTGGACAGTTGGTTGTTGAGTTAAGCAGGACTGTTGGAAAAGTGCAAAGTTGATATAATGGAACATGAGGGCTGGTAGCATTGTGGTGAAAAGAAAAGTAGTAGTGAAGGTTTGAAGGTTTTGGGATGTGTCAGAGGATTGTACAAGTGAGAAAACTTGATCAGATTTGCAAACAGACATTTAAAGCCTCTGGCTTTGACTGACGGACCTGGACAGAGTGACAGGAATCCTTCAGAGTGCCCATTGAAGAAAGACGATAAGGGACATTTCAGAGTTTTTGATGTGGAGAGAATTTGAGAAAAAGAGATTTTATAAAATTTTCCTCGAGAGGGAAAGATGGCGTCTGGAATGCAGAGACTCCACCCCCGTATCTGGTGGTTAGAGAGGTTGCGGTCCCGTGAGAAACCAGACCCAAGTGGGCGTGCTTCAACTTGCGGGGAGGAGACATTACTGAAGTGACTGAACTGAGTGGCCACATTCAGAGTAAAAGGAGACACCACCAACAGGGCGGGACTGGGGGGCTGGTGGTAACGGACGAGGACGTCAGCAAGCACACCCTCCCCTCCCAGATCCTAGGTCACTCAGTTACTGTGCAAACCCCACATGACTTGCACAGTGTCCTCACCCAAGTACAGCCCAAGCATCTGAGCAAAGGCCAGACAGCTCAGACTCCAGTGATGCCCCATCACACTGACAAGGTGCACAGCCCAGAATTCTGCCGTTCCGTCAGCAGTGTTCCATGATTTAGAGAGGGGGGAGCGAAGGGTGATTAACCCAGATGTTGAGTTTTTATCATAGATGGCTCCAGGTCTGCAGGAGGAGACAGGGTCAGTGGCGCACATGAGGTAGTACAAGCAGAACCACTCCCTCCACACAGGTCAGTGCAGGAGGTGGAGTGACGGCACTCAGGGAAGTGCTACAGCTGGTGGAAGGTAAAAGGGCAAACATCTATACTCAAGGTATAGGTCTGGGGTCTTAACACGACTATGAACCCATATGGAAGGCTAGATATTTCCTCACCTCTGCAGGGACCCCATTTAAGCATGGCACGCTGGTTATAGAGCTCATGGATGCTCTCTTACTTCCACAAGAGGTGGGGATGGTAAAAGTAAAAGCCAAGGGCAAGGATGTGGCTGATAGGGTGGCAAAGGCAGCTGCACAGATGGAGCCCAGAGACTGTCCTGAAGTGTCAGTGGTGAGTTCTGAGCTAAAAATTTTGATCCACAGGTGTTCCAGTCCCTGGTGGCCCGAGTGTCATCAGAAGAGAAGGAAGTGTGGAGGAAAGCTGGAGCCCAGATGCCGAAGGGACCTGGATGCTGGGAGAGAGGGTGTGCCTGCCCAGAGCCTGCACCCGACAGTAAGTCAAGTAGCCCATGGACACACACACATCCAAAATGGCCATGCTAGTGCTCATAAACCACTAGTGGTTTGCCCCGGGCATTACTATCCCTGTCACTAGAGTAGTGAAAGCCTGTATAGTCTGTACCCGACACAACCCGGGTAAGGTGGTGGTTTTATCCAGCTACCAATAAGTGGTAGATAGGAATACGTGCTTGTGTGCATTGATCTCTTTCCAGGGTGGCCAGAAGCTTTTCCCACGACCAAGGCTACTGCCAGAGCTGCAGCCAAAAAGTTGGTGAGTAAGAGACCATAGAGTTCGGTCGAAGAACCCACTTCACTGGACAGGTAAAGGCTGAAACCTTGTCTCTCCTGGGTGTAGAACAGGCCCTGCACACCCCTTACCTTTCCAAAGCTAATATTAGGGCTGAAAGAAAAGATGGCACTCTTAAGTTAGAGATCCGGCCATGGAAGTAACAGGGAAACCATGGCGCGAGTGTCTCCCTGCTGCCCACTATTCAGTTAGGACCACCCCCAACAGAAAGATGGGATTGTCCCCTTTTGAGATACTTTTTGGCTGTGCACCCAGACTAGGCCCCTACTTTCTATAGACCCTATAGCGGATGGCAGGAAACCAGGTCGAACATACCATACAGTTGAGCCAGGCCTTGGAAAAGGTCCACAAAAGCGTTTGATTCCTTTTTCAGATTCAGACAGAGACCTCAGGACGTATAACCTGAAGCCTGGAGACTACGTGGTGGTAAAGAGACACCAGAGAGAGTTTGGAGCCTTTCTATGACGGTCCTTTCCAAGTCCTGCTGACCAGTGCCACGTCTGTGAAGCTGAGGGGAAGCCAGCACGCTGCCACGCTTTCTATTACAAACTTACTTATTCTTCTTGCTAGCTGGCCTCTACTGACTGAATGTATTCTCAGGGACACCCCAACCATGACTATCGCTGCTCAGGGACACCCCAAACAAGACTATTGCTGCTCAGGGACACCCCAAACAAGACTATCGCTGCTCAGGGACACCCCAACCATGACTATCGCTGCTCAGGGACACCCCAACCATGACTATCGCTGCTCAGGGACACCCCAACCATGACTATTGCTGCTCAGGGACACCCCAACCATGACTATTGCTGCTCAGGGACACCCCAACCATGACTATCGCTGCTCAGGGACACCCAAACCATGACTATCGCTGCTCAGGGACACCCAAACCATGACTATTGCTGCTCAGGGACACCCCAACCATGACTATCACTGCTCAGGGACACCCCAACCATGACTATCGCTGCTCAGGGACACCCCAACCATGACTATCGCTGCTCAGGGACACCCCAACCATGACTATCACTGCTCAGGGACACCCCAACCATGACTATCACTGCTCAGGGACACCCCAACCATGACTATCACTGCTCAGGGACACCCCAACCAAGACTATCGCTGCTCAGGGACACCCCAACCATGACTATCACTGCATCTATAGGGCTGACCAGGATGCCCCCAGGTAGGAGACTTTACCTACGGTTGGTGCAGACAATGACCTTCTATAACATTGACAGCACAGGTAACCCTGTATTAGCAGTGTCTGATGTGTACAGGATTTGTGGGGATTGAAGAGTCAGGTCAGGCCTAGAGGCTGGGAAGGTGAGTGCACGGTGATAACACTTGTGTATTCCTTCCTCGTGATCCCCAGGGATAAGATTGATCAGACACAAGAAAAGGTAGAGAATCTGGAGGTCAAAGAGAGAAGCGCCTAGATGACAACGTTTATATAGATACAGTGGGAGCACCAAGGGGGGGGGGGGGGTCCCAGATGAGTACAAGGCCCACAATCAGATATGGGCAGGACTAGAGTCCATTATTCCCCAGAGAGCTATGAGCAAAGATGTTGGTTGTTAACTGTTTTTATTGTAATCAACAGAGAATTATATCAGAGAAGATTCCAGACCCGCATGGCTTTGGACATGACCCTTGCTGAGAAGGGAGGAGTCTGTAAGATGGTGGGAGTGGCTTGTTACATCCCGGATGACATCGCCCCCTATGGATCCATTACCCATGCACTTGAAAAGATTGAAGGACTGTCCAGGGAACTCAAGAGAAACTCAGAAGTGGACACTTTGTCCTTCACTTTGTGGTTGGGGGATTGGAAGGGTTTCCTTTAAGTGGGGGTGATATTGGGGATTGTCACTTATTGCGTGTTGTGTGGTCCCCCTCATCAAGACCACCATGTCCCAGATGGCCATCCAGGCGGTAAGAACGACAGGAGAAGAGCCTGAAGAGGAGGATACCACCTTGTTGAAGAACCAGCTTGTTAATAAACCCATAAACTATAGAGGTTGTATCCTGCAGTCACCCTTGTATCAGGAGTTAGACAAGCCAAAGACCCCTAACTCAAGTTACTTACATTTGCATAATGAAGATATTCCTTTGAGATCAACCACCCCTAAAACATATCAAGCAGCCCCCCCTAGTATAGGGAAAGGTAGAGTAGAGATTTGATTCCTATATGTAAAAGTCCACTAAATAGGGGCGCACCCAACAGGGGTCTCCTGTCATCCAACTGGTGAAGAGGAGAGCGATGCACGTATGGGCAGATCTGTAGATCCTTCTAGACTAAGAGTAGCCGAGAGAAATTCCAGGACTTAGGGGGGACTGTTAAGGTAAACCTGCTGATAGATCAATTCCTGTCATTTCTACTTGTCTTATTTTCCTAAAAGTACAGAGAATACATTTTAAGATGGCGCCGGCATTGTGGACCGCACCTAAAACTTTGAGGCTGAGGAATTTCAGGAATTCCCTGTGATGTAAGGATGAGATAGCAGAAAACTCTCCAATCAAGAAGACGTGTTCTGCTTTGTATGCTCCTCCCTTTCTCCTGCTTTTCTATATAGACTGATAGAACAAATAAAACTTGCGCAGAGCAGTAGCACGAATGACACTGGAATCAGCAGTTGTCTGGGTCATTCCTTACACACATGCGCACAACCAACGCACACTAAAAGAGGATATCATAAATCCTCCCCTAAAACTCGCTGGCGCCCCCTGCTTCTAGCGGTGTCCTGTGTGATGCTCGCTGGCGCCCCCTGCTGCTAGCGGCGTCCTGTGTGATGCTCGCTGGCGCCCCCTGCTGCTAGCGGTGTCCTGTGTGATGCTCGCTGGCGCCCCCTGCTTCTAGCGGTGCCCTGTGTGATGCTCGCTGGCGCCCCCTGCTGCTAGCGGTGTCCTGTGTGATGCTCGCTGTCGCCCCCTGCTTCTAGCGGTGCCCTGTGTGATGCTCGCTGGCGCCCCCTGCTGCTAGCGGTGTCCTGTGTGATGCTCGCTGGCGCCCCCTGCTGCTAGCGCCGTCCTGTGTGATGCTCGCTGGCGCCCCCTGCTGCTAGCGGCGTCCTGTGTGATGCTCGCTGGCGCCCCCTGCTGCTAGCGGCGTCCTGTGTGATGCTCGCTGGTGCCCCCTGCTGCTAGTGGCGTCCTGTGTGATGCTCGCTGGCGCCCCCTGCTGCTAGTGGTGTCCTGTGTGATGCTCGCTGGCACCACCTGCTGCTAGCGTTGTCCTGTGTGATGCTCGCTGGCACCACCTGCTGCTAGCGTTGTCCTGTGTGATGCTCGCTGGCGCCCCCTGCTGATAGCGGTGTCCTGTGTGATGCTCGCTGGCGCCCCCTGCTGCTAGCGGCGTCCTGTGTGATGCTTGCTGGCGCCCCCTGCTGCTAGCGGCATCCTGTGTGATGCTCGCTGGCGCCCCCTGCCGCTAGCGGCGTCCTGTGTGATGCTCGCTGGCGCCCCCTGCTGCTAGCGGTGTCCTGTGTGATGCTCGCTGGCGCCCCCTGCTGCTAGCGGTGTCCTGTGTGATGCTCGCTGGCGCCCCCTGCTGCTAGCGGCGTCCTGTGTGATGCTCGCTGGCGCCCCCTGCTGCTAGCGGTGTCCTGTGTGATGCTCGCTGGCGCCCCCTGCTGCTAGCGGTGTCCTGTGTGATGCTCGCTGGCGCCCCCTGCTGCTAGCGGTGTCCTGTGTGATGCTCGCTGGCTCCCCCTGCTGATAGCGGCGTCCTGTGTGATGCTCGCTGGTGCCCCCTGCTGCTGGCGGTCTCCTGTGTAACTGCTGCTCTGGCCCAGGCTGCCCTGCGGCTCCTCTACACTGATCAGCTGACACACTGCAGCCAATAGGAAGTGAGAGCCAACGCAATGTACACGAGACTACAGTACACACTGCCTCCCCCCACCGCACACACATTCACAGATACAATGTAACACATGTACATTACAGGCAGTGATCACACATATAACACTGCACATGCGCTGATCACACCCCGCCCCTCCCCCTACACAATTACCTTCCATGTGTCCCGGATGTTCCCAGTGCACGGAGGCTCCAGAGGAATCACCGGGATCAGTAACCCCTGCAGTGCCGCAGCTTCCCCTGCACTTCTCCTACAGACTCATCACACTACAGGGAGAGGCGGAAGTGATCTACAGGGGGAGGAGAGGAGGCGGGGCAGGGGGAGGGGGGAGGGGGGGAGGCGGGGCAGTGGGGAGGGAGGAGGCGGGACAGGGGAGGAGGGGAGGCGGGGCAGGGGAGGGGAGGAGGCGGGGTTGGGGGAAAGAGGAGGCGGGGAAGGGGAGGAGGAAAGGGAAGGAGGCGGGGCAGGGGAGGAGAGGAGGCAGCACAGGGGCAGGAGATTGAGAGGAAGGAGGAGGATGTTCATGTATGTTCCCTCCTCCTTGCCCAGTTAAAGGGATATGTCTCCATGTATGTTCCCTCCTCCATGCTCAATTAAAGGGATATGTCTCCATGTATGTTCCCTCCTCCAGGCCCAGTTAAAGGGATATATCTGCATGTATGTTCCCTCCTTCATGCCCATTTAAAGGGATATATCTGCATGTATGTTCCTTCCTCCAGGCCCAGTTAAAGGGATATGTCTCCATGTATGTTCCCTCCTCCAGGCCCAGTTAAAGGGATATGTCTCCATGTATCTTCCCTTCTCCATGCCCAGTTAAAGGGATATGTCTCCATGTATGTTCCTTCCTCCAGGCCCAGTTAAAGGGATATGTCTCCATATATGTTCCCTCCTCCAGGCCCAGTTAAAGGGATATGTCTCCATGTATCTTCCCTTCTCCATGCCCAGTTAAAGGGATATGTCTCCATGTATGTTCCTTCCTCCAGGCCCAGTTAAAGGGATATGTCTCCATGTATGTTCCCTTCTCCAGGCCCAGTTAAAGGTATATGTCTTCATGTATGTTCCCTCCTCCAGGCCCAGTTAAAGGGATATGTCTCCATGTATGTTCCCTCCTCCAGGCCCAGTTAAAGGGATATGTCTCCATGTATGTTCCATTCTCCATGCCCAGTTAAAGGGATATGTCTCCATGTATGTTCCCTCCTCCAGGCCCAGTTAAAGGGATATGTCTGCATTTATGTTCCCTCCTCCAGGCCCAGTTAAAGGGCTATGTCTGCATGTATGTTCACTCCTCCAGGCCCAGTTAAAGGGATATGTCTCCATGTATGTTCACTCCACCATGCCCAGTTAAAGGGATATGTCTCCATGTATGTTCATTCATCCATGCCAAGTTAAAGGGATATGTCTCCATGTATGTTTCCTCCCCCATGCCCAGTTAAAGGGATATGTCTCCATGTATGTACACTCCCCCTATGCCCGGGTAAAGGGATATGTCTCCATGTATGTTCCCTCCTCCAGGCCCAGTTAAAGGGATATGTCTCCATGTATGTTCACTCCTCCATGCCCAGTTAAAGGGATATGTCTCCATGTATGTTCCCTCCTCCATGCTCAATTAAAGGGATATGTCTCCATGTATGTTCCCTCCTCCAGGCCCAGTTAAAGGGATATATCTGCATGTATGTTCCCTCCTTCATGCCCATTTAAAGGGATATATCTGCATGTATGTTCCTTCCTCCAGGCCCAGTTAAAGGGATATGTCTCCATGTATGTTCCCTCCTCCAGGCCCAGTTAAAGGGATATGTCTCCATGTATCTTCCCTTCTCCATGCCCAGTTAAAGGGATATGTCTCCATGTATGTTCCTTCCTCCAGGCCCAGTTAAAGGGATATGTCTCCATATATGTTCCCTCCTCCAGGCCCAGTTAAAGGGATATGTCTCCATGTATCTTCCCTTCTCCATGCCCAGTTAAAGGGATATGTCTCCATGTATGTTCCTTCCTCCAGGCCCAGTTAAAGGGATATGTCTCCATGTATGTTCCCTTCTCCAGGCCCAGTTAAAGGTATATGTCTTCATGTATGTTCCCTCCTCCAGGCCCAGTTAAAGGGATATGTCTCCATGTATGTTCCCTCCTCCAGGCCCAGTTAAAGGGATATGTCTCCATGTATGTTCCATTCTCCATGCCCAGTTAAAGGGATATGTCTCCATGTATGTTCCCTCCTCCAGGCCCAGTTAAAGGGATATGTCTGCATTTATGTTCCCTCCTCCAGGCCCAGTTAAAGGGCTATGTCTGCATGTATGTTCACTCCTCCAGGCCCAGTTAAAGGGATATGTCTCCATGTATGTTCACTCCACCATGCCCAGTTAAAGGGATATGTCTCCATGTATGTTCATTCATCCATGCCAAGTTAAAGGGATATGTCTCCATGTATGTTTCCTCCCCCATGCCCAGTTAAAGGGATATGTCTCCATGTATGTACACTCCCCCTATGCCCGGGTAAAGGGATATGTCTCCATGTATGTTCCCTCCTCCAGGCCCAGTTAAAGGGATATGTCTCCATGTATGTTCACTCCTCCATGCCCAGTTAAAGGGATATGTCTCCATTTATGTTCCCTCCCCCATGCCCAGTTAAAGGGATATGTCTCCATGTATGTACACTCCCCCTATGCCCGGGTTAAGGGATATGTCTCCATGTATGTTCACTCCTCCATGCCCAGTTAAAGGGATATGGCTCCATGTATGTACACTTCTCCATGCCCAGTTAAAGGGAAATGTCTCCATGTATGTTCATTCCTCCATGCTCAGTCGACCCCTTTGCGCTCCGCTCCGTACTAGTACTGCACAGGCTCCCGCTATTAGCGTTCTGTGCCATACTAGAGCCTTTGAAGGGTCTTTTCCCCACGTAGCCCCCTGTCCTCCAGCCTCCTCCTGTAGCCTCCTGTCCTCCAGCCTCCTCCTGTATCCTCCTGTCCTCCAGCCTCCTCCTGTAGCCTCCTATCCTCCTCCTGTAGTCTCCTGGCCTCCAGCCTCCTCCTGTAGCCTCCTGTCCTCCAGCCTCCTCCTGTAGCCTCCTGTCCTCCAGCCTCCTCCTGTAGCCTCCTATCCTCCTCCTGTAGTCTCCTGGCCTCCAGCCTCCTCCTGTAGCCTCCTGTCCTCCAGCCTCCTCCTGTAGCCTCCTGTCCTCCAGCCTCCTCCTGTAGTCTCCTGTCCTCCAGCCTCCTCCTGTATCCTCCTGTCCTCCAGCCTCCTCCTGTAGCCTCCTGTCCTCCAACCTCCTCCTGTAGCCTCCTATCCTCCTCCTGTAGCCTCCTGTCCTCCAGCCTCCTCCTGTAGTCTCCTGGCCTCCAGCCTCCTCCTGTAGCCTCCAGCCTCCTCCTTTAGCCCCCTGTCCTCCAGGCTCCTCCTGTAGCCTCCTGTCCTCCAGCCTCCTCCTGTAGCTCCTGTCCTCCAGCCTCCTCCTGTAGCCTCCTATCCTCCTCCTGTAGTCTCCTGGCCTCCAGCCTCCTCCTGTAGCCTCCTGTCCTCCAGCCTCCTCCTGTAGCCTCCTGTCCTCCAGCCTCCTCCTGTAGCCTCCTATCCTCCTCCTGTAGTCTACTGGCCTCCAGCCTCCTCCTGTAGTCTCCTGGCCTCCAGCCTCCTCCTGTAGCCTCCTGTCCTCCAGCCTCCTCCTGTAGCCTCCTGTCCTCCAGCCTCCTCCTGTAGTCTCCTGTCCTCCAGCCTCCTCCTGTAGCCCCCTGTCCTCCAGCCTCCTCCTGTAGCCTCCTGTCCTCCAGCCTCCTCCTGTAGCCTCCTGTCCTCCAGCCTCCTCCTGTAGCCTCCTGTCCTCCAGCCTCCTCCTGTAGCCTCCTGTCCTCCAGCCTCCTATTGTAACCTCCTGTCCTCCAGCCTCCTCCTGTCCTCCAGCCTCCTCCTGTCCTCCAGCCTCCTCCTGTAGTCTCCTGTCCTCCAGCCTCCTCCTGTAGCCCCCTGTCCTCCAGCCTCCTCCTGTAGCCTCCTGTCCTCCAGCCTCCTCCAGTAGCCTCCTGTCCTCCAGCCTCCTCCTGTAGCCTCCTGTCCTCCAGCCTCCTCCTGTAGCCTCCTGTCCTCCAGCCTCCTATTGTAACCTCCTGTCCTCCATCCTCCTCCTGTAGCCTCCTGTCCTCCAGCCTCCTCCTGTAGCCTCCTGTCCTCCAGCCTCCTCCTGTAGCCTCCTGTCCTCCAGCCTCCTCCTGTAGCCTCCTGTCCTCCATCCTCCTCCTGTAGCCTCCTGTCCTCCAGCCTCCTATTGTAACCTCCTGTCCTCCATCCTCCTCCTGTAGCCTCCTGTCCTCCAGCCTCCTCCTGTAGCCTCCTGTCCTCCAGCCTCCTCCTGTAGCCTCCTGTCCTCCAGCCTCCTCCTGTAGCCTCCTGTCCTCCAGCCTCCTCCTGTAGCCTCCTGTCCTCCAGCCTCCTCCTGTAGCCTCCTGTCCTCCAGCCTCCTATTGTAACCTCCTGTCCTCCAGCCTCCTCCTGTAGCCTCCTGTCCTCCAGCCTCCTCCTGTAGTCTCCTGTCCTCCAGCCTCCTCCTGTAGCCCCCTGTCCTCCAGCCTCCTCCTGTAGCCTCCTGTCCTCCAGCCTCCTCCTGTAGCCTCCTGTCCTCCAGCCTCCTCCTGTAGCCTCCTGTCCTCCAGCCTCCTCCTGTAGCCTCCTGTCCTCCAGCCTCCTATTGTAACCTCCTGTCCTCCAGCCTCCTCCTGTCCTCCAGCCTCCTCCTGTAGTCTCCTGTCCTCCAGCCTCCTCCTGTAGTCTCCTGTCCTCCAGCCTCCTCCTGTAGCCCCCTGTCCTCCAGCCTCCTCCTGTAGCCTCCTGTCCTCCAGCCTCCTCCAGTAGCCTCCTGTCCTCCAGCCTCCTCCTGTAGCCTCCTGTCCTCCAGCCTCCTCCTGTAGCCTCCTGTCCTCCAGCCTCCTATTGTAACCTCCTGTCCTCCATCCTCCTCCTGTAGCCTCCTGTCCTCCAGCCTCCTCCTGTAGCCTCCTGTCCTCCAGCCTCCTCCTGTAGCCTCCTGTCCTCCAGCCTCCTCCTGTAGCCTCCTGTCCTCCATCCTCCTCCTGTAGCCTCCTGTCCTCCAGCCTCCTATTGTAACCTCCTGTCCTCCATCCTCCTCCTGTAGCCTCCTGTCCTCCAGCCTCCTCCTGTAGCCTCCTGTCCTCCAGCCTCCTCCTGTAGCCTCCTGTCCTCCAGCCTCCTCCTGTAGCCTCCTGTCCTCCAGCCTCCTCCTGTAGCCTCCTGTCCTCCAGCCTCCTCCTGTAGCCTCCTGTCCTCCAGCCTCCTATTGTAACCTCCTGTCCTCCATCCTCCTCCTGTAGCCTCCTGTCCTCCAGCCTCCTCCTGTAGCCTCCTGTCCTCCAGCCTCCTCCTGTAGCCTCCTGTCCTCCAGCCTCCTATTGTAACCTCCTGTCCTCCAGCCTCCTCCTGTCCTCCAGCCTCCTCCTGTAGTCTCCTGTCCTCCAGCCTCCTCCTGTAGTCTCCTGTCCTCCAGCCTCCTCCTGTAGCCCCCTGTCCTCCAGCCTCCTCCTGTAGCCTCCTGTCCTCCAGCCTCCTCCTGTAGCCTCCTGTCCTCCAGCCTCCTCCTGTAGCCTCCTGTCCTCCAGCCTCCTCCTGTAGCCTCCTGTCCTCCAGCCTCCTATTGTAACCTCCTGTCCTCCATCCTCCTCCTGTAGCCTCCTGTCCTCCAGCCTCCTCCTGTAGCCTCCTGTCCTCCAGCCTCCTCCTGTAGCCTCCTCCTACCATTTTTAGGACAGTACGGCCTTTTAAACTATTTTTTTACATGTTTTATATTTTTTGCGAGGTTCGGTGAGTGCCGCCTTCTTCTTTCTATACATATACTGTGGACTTGTTGAGCTCAGGCTGAGCAACACCGCTACAGAACCTCCCAGCATCGGTGCAGCACCTATCTGCTCCTAGCCACCGTCTCACCAATACTAAACACCTGTGTGGGCTGGCACCGAGTTTGAGCAGTGCGGAGACTCTATCCCTCTCTTTGGACTTGCACGATCTTCCTGGAGGCTCTTAGGCTGAGAATGGAGAGAGAACAGAGGACATCAATATTTTGTTATCCAGGACTTTGGTTATTGTAATTCTTATTCTTTACAAGGAATAGAAAATAAATAGAAATATTTCAAGTTTGTAGAAATCTGATGGAATAACGACTCTCACCGCAGTGTTTCCCCTTGTCCCATCTCCTCTCACTCTCGTACCTTATTAATTACATGAAATCTTCTGACCAGATGGATAAGATGGTAGAGATAAGTTATTACATGGGATGATGACGATCTCCATATTCACTTCCCAGGAGCAGAATCTTCTAACATGGATGGAAGTGACACTGAGGAGAAGGTGATCCCCAAGGTGGAGGAAGAAGAGGAGGAGGAGGAGGAGGAGGAGGAGGAGGAGGGAGCCTGGGAAGGAGGACATGACGCTGGGGCCAGGGACCCCCAGGATGGTGAGAACTGATGGACTTATCAGTCATTACTTTCTAGAACTGATTCCTCCTCTGTTCCCCTTATTTCTGTCTTTATCCTCTTCCTCAAAATGTGTCCAAGAACCTGATCAGTGTCAGTGTTGTGTCTTGATGAGCCTGATACTATCCTGTGTAACGACTATGGAAAACAGCGCGTGGACGAAGGGAGCAGAGATGAAGGGGTGTAAGGTGCTAGGGCGCAGGAATGAATGAGGACAGGAGTACAAGGGTTTAGATGTGCCTGGGTGCACAGGGTACAGGGGTGCGTAGGGTGCAGGGGTACAGGGGTGCGTATGGGGTGCAGGGGGTACAGGGGTGCGTATGGGGTGCAGGGGGTACAGAGGTGCATTTCTGCTGCATGGGCTAATTATTGACAAGTCTTTGCTTTTGTCAGTTTAAAAATTCAGTTACCCCTGACCCTTTTGCTCTCAGCAGATGACATAACCTGTGACTCAGACTCTGATATATTTAGAAATGAAAGCAGATGATTGTGGTATCACAGAAGATACAGACAAAGAGCGTGACAGGCCCACGGGTGCGACTAGGCCCGCGGTGGCATCCAAGGTAGAGAAGCAGGAAACCGGACACAGGGAAGGCAGGACCTCGGGAAGGCAGGACCTCGGGATGGCCACTGGGATACAGGACCACCACAGGAGTACAGAACCGCCACAGGAACACAGGACCGCCACAGGAACTTTCTCTTCAGTAGAATGACTTGAAGATCCAGCAGAGAGTGGAGGGAGGTGCCGGATTATAAGGGCACGCCGGATTAGTCAGCGCCAATTAGGAGGACGCTGGCCCTTTAAATCCTAAAGAGCCGGAGCGGGCAGGGACACGCGCGGCCCAGTCTGACGGGAGGATCACGGCCTACTCGGGACCGACGCAGAGCCAGGAGCCCGGAGAGGTGAGTACAGGTGGGGGGAGCAGGGGCATCGCGTCGCACAGCGGAACACGGGTGCCCCCACGATCCGAGACATGGATCGCGGGCTCACCCGTGACAGTACCCCCCCCCCCATCCCTTTAGGGCCCCTCTTCTCTTCTTCTTCAGCCCCCACTTCTTTCGCCTCTTCCAATTCTTATCAGTGGCGGGACACCTCAGGAGGAAAGCACAAATAGGACGAACCCTGACAAGATGCTTGGACCTGGCATGAAACAAGCTGAGGACATCTTGAGGGCATCTGGAACGTCTTTTGGCCGGAGTCTGGAGGGGGCCTTGGGAAGCCAGAAGCTGGTGTGGCCCTTGGGAGGCCGGAGCAGTGCTGGGAAGCTTCAGGGGCCAGAGCGACTCTTGGGTAGCATTGCATTACAATTTTCCTGAAAATATCAGGGCTTTGCCAAAAAAGAACCGCAAAGGCGGCAGCAGCATGAGGTCAGAGGTGTGGAGGTGGCGGCAACATGGTAGGCCACAGAGTGGCACAATGATAAAGTGTGGAGACGGCAGCAGCAGAAGCAGCAGCAGGAGCCCGCAGAGTGGCACAATGATATAGTGTGGAGGTGGCATCAGCAGCAGGAGCCCACAGAGTGGCACAATTATATAGTGTGGAGGTGGCGTCATAAGCAGGAGCCCATAGAGTGGCACAATGATATAGTGTGAAGGTGGCGTCAGCAGCAGCAGCAGGAGCCCACAGAGTGGCACAATGATATAGTGTGGAGGTGGTGTCAGCAGCAGCAGCAGGAACCCACAGAGTGGCACAATGATATAGAGAGGAGGTTGCGTCAGCAGCAGGAGCCCGCAGAGTGGCACAATGATATAGTGTGGAGGTGGCATGAGAAGCAGCAGCAGGAGCCCACAGAGTGGCACAATGATATAGTGTGGAGGTGGCATCAGCAGCAGGAGCCCACAGAGTGGCACAATGATATAGTGTGGAGGTGGCGTCATAAGCAGGAGCCCATAGAGTGGCACAATGATATAGTGTGGAGGTGGCGTCAGCAGCAGGAGCCCGTAGAGTGGCACAATGATATAATGTGGAGGTGGCGTCAGCAGCAGCAGGAGCCCTCAGAGTGGCACAATGATATAGTGTGGAGGTGGCGTCAGCAGCAGGAGCCCGTAGAGTGGCACAATGATATAGTGTGGAGGTGGCGTCAGCAGCAGGAGCCCACAGAGTGGCACAATGATATAGTGTGGAGGTGGCATCAGCAGCAGCAGGAGTCCACAGAGTGGCACAATGATATAGTGTGGAGGTGGCGTCAGCAGCAGGAGCCCACAGAGTGGCAAAATGATATAGTGTGGAGGTGGCATCAGAAGCAGCAGGAGCCCAGAGAGTGGCACAATGATATAGTGTGGAGGTGGCGTCAGCAGCAGCAGCAGCCCACAGAGTGACACAATGATATAGTGTGGAGGTGGCGTCAGCAGCAGCAGGAGCCCACAGAGTGGCACAATGATATAGTGTGAAGGTGGCATCAACAGCAGCAGGAGCCCACAGAGTGGCACAATGATATAGTGTGAAGGTGACATCAACAGCAGCAGGAGCCCACAGAGTGGCACAATGATATAGTGTGGAGGTGGCGTCAGCAGCAGCAGCAGCCCACAGAGTGGCACAATGATATAGTGTGGAGGTGGCGTCAGCAGCAGCAGCAGCCCACAGAGTGGCACAATGATATAGTGTGGAGGTGGCGTCAGCAGCAGCAGGAGCCCACAGAGTGGCACAATGATATAGTGTGGAGGTGGCGTCAGCAGCAGCAGCAGGAGCCCACAGAGTGGCACAATGATATAGTGTGAAGGTGGCATCAACAGCAGCAGGAGCCCACAGAGTGGCACAATGATATAGTGTGAAGGTGACATCAGCAGCAGCAGGAGCCCACAGAGTGGCACAATGATATATTGTGGAGGCAGTGGCAGCAACAGGAACCCACAGAGTGGCACAATGATATAGTGTGGAGGTGGCGGCAGCAGCAGGAGCCCACAGAGTGGCACAATGATATAGTGTGGAGGTGGCGGACAATTCCAGTCCCTGGTAAAGATGGTAGGAGGCAGATGTGTGGCATCAGGCGGGTGGCAGCATCAGAATAGTGGCTGAGGCAGGTAGTTAAAACCCAGACTCATTTCTCAATGTTTGGAGGAGGCTTAATGACTGATCTAATCTGTTGCATTAGGCATTGGTGTGTTGAAATCCTGGCAGATCCAAGCCTGATTCATCTTGACAAAGGTCAGTCTCTCCACCTTACTGGTGGACAAGCGGGTTCTCCTTGGGGTAACGATGACCCCCGCAGCACTGAACACCTGCTCTGATGCCAAACTACTGGCCGGGCAGGACAGCTTCTCTACTGCAAACTCCGCAAGTTGCGGCCACACATCAAGTTTGACTGCACAGTAGTACATGGGATGCTCTACCCGAGGTGGTAAAGTGCTGTCCAAGTAGGCCACCACCTGCTAGTGCAGGGTCTGCTCCACGTCCTACTGCTGCTGCTTGTGGCGGCTACCCTCCTCACTAGGCGGGTGAAGGAAGCTGCTCATTAAGGAATCCAGACGTAAGCGACTGCTGATGGAACGGCTACTGCTCCCCCCCCCCCCCAGCTCCCCACAGCAGCCGTGGTAGTAGTGCGTTAGCAATGACTGCCAGGAAGCCTCCGGTCAGACCTGGCAGAGGATGGACAATGGTGCACATAGGCAGCGGCCAACTGTGTGCTCAGTATTTCTCTATAGTATGCCAGTTGTTCCTCCCTCTCAGCACCTGGAAAAAAGTCACCCATTTTTAACCGGTAGCGAAGGTCCAAGAGGGTGGAGAGCCAAAAGTCATCCCTATGCCGGATGTTGACTATTCGGCTGGCACTAGTTAGGCAAAGCAGCATGCTGCGGGCCATCTGCGCAAGTGACTCTGAGGGACTCCCGGCCTCGATCTCCACTGTATACTGCCACGGTGCTTCTGAGTCATCTGCCTTGTCTTCTACCTCCTCCTGATGCTCCTGCTCCTCCTCTCCTGTCACCTGAGTAGAAAAACCACAAATTGCACCAGACTCTGCTTGTGCTCCAATGTCGTCCTCCTCCTCCCCCAGTTCAGCCCCCACCGGACTCATGTGGCCATGAGATGTAGTCTCCACTTCTCCAGTGCCCTGACCAGACAGATTTTGCAGCATGAGTTCCAGGACATGAAGCAGTGGAATGACGTTATTCATCCCGCAGTCCTGGCGCCTGACAAATAACGTGGCGTCTTCAAAGGGTCTGAGCAAACGGCAGGTGTCACGCATGAGCTGCCAGTGGCTGACATCAAAGTTACACTGGAGAGCAGGGGCGGACTGGTCATTGAACCCACCGGGGGAAGTCCCGGTGGGCCGACTGGCTTGGGGCTGCTGTGGGGCCGGTTTGGTTCTCGTGGGGCCGGTCTAAAAAAAATAAACAATGAACTCACCTTTCCGACGCTCCAACAAAGCTCCGCTGATCCAGTCCGGCCGGCGGTGACAGCTCCGTGTGCGCCGGCCGCGAACAGAATATGACGTTGGCAAGCTGCTGATGTCACAATCTGTGCGACGCCAGCGCTCACGGAGCTGTCACCGCCGGATGGCTATATACTCGGGGGGGGGGGGGGGGCTGGATGGCGTGTTATATGGCATAGTAGAAGTAGTAATAGTAGTTATATTCTTGTACATAGGGAGCAGTATTATAGTAGTTATATTCCTGTACATAGGGGCAGTATTATAGTAGTTATATTCCTGTACATAGGGGGCAGTATTATAGTAGTTATATTCCTGTACATAGGGGGCAGTATTATAGTAGTTATTGAAAGGAAAACGAAGGAAAAAAAGGTTGGGGATCCGGCAGCCATACAAGAATGTCCAAGGGTAAAACGACTTCTTAAAAAAGTATTCCAAAAAGGTTTATTTCAACAAAGTTAAAAACATCACTAGCCCACATGCTAGGATATGGACACAGAGGCAGGCAGACAAAAGAAACACTGCACAGTGTGGTGGAGGTAACGCGTTTCGGACTTTGTAAGCGTCTTAGTCCTTAATCATACCTGTCAAACTTCTAATCCCTGCTGGAGTTAAGTAGAATAGCTAATGGGTGTGTGTACGTCTGTTCCGGTGTGGGGATAGAACCACACCCCCACAAAGGTGGGGGGGAGTGAAGTGTAGCGAACTGACTGTCACGATGTGAGTTTTAGTAGAAATACAAAAGATCCTGTCTGTGGTTTAACCCTTTGGGGTAACGAGTGTCTAAATTCAAAATCCAATAAGCTTCTTTAGATAGAAGCTTTTTCTTCCAATCCCCTCCTCTCATGGGGCGAGATACTTGCTCAATAGCAGTCACTAGCATGCCCCTCATGTTGCCTGAATGCACTTCTTTGAAGTGTTTTGAAATACCCGACAGGTTGCGGGTGCTGGAAATAGTTTTGGGGTTAGCCCCTGTGACATGTTCACTGATTCGGTCTTTGAGCTTTCTCATGGTACATCCTATGTATTGTAGCGAACATCTGGAGCACTGGATGAGATAGACTAGATGTGTGGATTCACAATTCATGTAAGTTCTTATGTTGTAAATGATATTGTTATGAATAGAGGAGAATTGTGTGGTTTTGTTAATGTACTTGCATACGTTGCAGCGCAAACCTCCACAACAATAGCTACCTGTAGTTTGCAACCATGTTTTATTATGTACAGTATTAGTGAAAGTATTGGGAGATAGGATGTCACCTAGAGTTTTAGCTCTTGTGGACACAAATGAAACTCCATTGTCTAAGATCTTTCTGAGTGTAGGGTCACGATTAAGGAGAGGTAAATGTCTTTTAATGATGTTAGTGATGTCATAAAATTGTGAACTGAATTCTGAGCTGAATGTAAGTTTGGGACTATCTTGTTTGTTTTTAGGTAGAGTTTGTAGATATTCAGATCGAGTTTTTTTGTTGACAATGTGCATGGCCCTTTTACAGGAATTTTTGGAGTAGCCCCTGGCTTTGAGGCGCTGGGTGATAGTGTAACATTCTTCCTTATATTTTGACTCTGTGGTACATGCTCTCCTGGCCCTGACAAATTCCCCAATGGGGAGATTCTTAACAGTATGAGGGGCATGGCAGCTAGTGAAGTGTAGCAGGGTATTACCAGATGTTTTTTTGCGAAACAATGATGTTTGAACCTGGCCTGTTATATTGTCTCCGACTAAAGTAATGTCAAGGAATGGAATAGTATGTTTCTCAAATGCACAAGTGAATTTTAGATTATAGGGATTCTTGTTGATGTACTCCATAAAAGGGATGACTGTCTCCTGGTCGGAATTCCAGACCAGGAGACAGTCATCAATGTATCTACCGTACCATGTTATGTGGCAAGAGAAGGGGTTAAGAGGTGAAAATAAGTAATGTTCTTCCCATAGAGCCATATAAAGATTCGCTAACGAGGGCGAGAAACTAGCCCCCATAGGACAACCCAGTTTTTGGATGTAATACTTGGTGTTGAAAATGAAAAAATTGTTGGATAACAAAAAAGTCAAGACAGAAATCATATAGTCCTGTAACACAAGATCATAATTGCTGAACTTTCTGAGATGGTATTCCAGAGCTTGGTTAGCCAGGTAATGCGGGATAGACGTGTACAATGCGACTACATCACATGTAAGCCAATTGGAAGAAGAAGACCAGGTGAAATTGTCCATGACTGAAAGTACCGCTTTTGAGTCTTGTAAAAAACCAGGGAGACGCAAGACTAGAGGCTGTAGGAGTTTGTCGAGCCAGATGCCCAGCCTTTCGTTTAGTGAGCCTACACTTGAGACAATGGGTCTAAACGGAGGTGGAAAATTAGACTTATGTGTCTTAGGTAAGGCGTAGAGTGAGGGGGTAACTGGATCTTTAGGTAGCAAGAATTGAACAATTTTATCGTCCAGAATGCCCAGAAGTCGTCCTTCATCTAGCAAGGATTGAAGGTTCTTCATGATAGTAGTTGTGGGGTCTGATGACAATTTCTGGTAAGTGTTGGTATCATTTAACATTTTTTCGACTTCCTGGAGATACAGAGATTTGTCAAGAACTACTACAGAGCCCCCTTTATCGGAGGGACGTATGTAAATGTATGGATTACTTTTAAGTTGGTTTATGGCTCTGTATTCTTGTTGTGTAAGGTTGGATCTTGGCTGTATGGTCATGGAGTTGACGGACAGTTCCTTAAGTTCTTCTTCGATGATCTCCTGGAAGAGATCCATTTCCATTGTTCTGCTTGATACTGGATAAAAGGAAGCATTTTTTGTGCTAACTAAATGAGACGTGTTGAGCATTGGAATTGACTGTGTCTCCACTGTGTCCAGTTCAAGTAGGTTTAATAGTGTGACATTTTCCTCAAACGAGCTAAAACTCTAGGTGACATCCTATCTCCCAATACTTTCACTAATACTGTACATAATAATAATAATAATAATAATAATCTTTATTTATATAGCGCCATCAAATTCCGTAGCGCTTTACAAATCATAGGGGAGCAAACCATAGCGCTTTACATAATAAAACATGGTTGCAAACTACAGGTAGCTATTGTTGTGGAGGTTTGCGCTGCAACGTATGCAAGTACATTAACAAAACCTCACAATTCTCCTCTATTCATAACAATATCATTTACAACATAAGAACTTATATGAATTGTGAATCCACACATCTAGTCTATCTCATCCAGTGCTCCAGATGTTCGCTACAATACATAGGATGTACCATGAGAAAGCTCAAAGACCGAATCAGTGAACATGTCACAGGGGCTAACCCCAAAACTATTTCCAGCACCCGCAACCTGTCGGGTATTTCAAAACACTTCAAAGAAGTGCATTCAGGCAACATGAGGGGCATGCTAGTGACTGCTATTGAGCAAGTATCTCGCCCCATGAGAGGAGGGGATTGGAAGAAAAAGCTTCTATCTAAAGAAGCTTATTGGATTTTGAATTTAGACACTCGTTACCCCAAAGGGTTAAACCACAGACAGGATCTTTTGTATTTCTACTAAAACTCACATCGTGACAGTCAGTTCGCTACACTTCACTCCCCCCCACCTTTGTGGGGGTGTGGTTCTATCCCCACACCGGAACAGACGTACACACACCCATTAGCTATTCTACTTAACTCCAGCAGGGATTAGAAGTTTGACAGGTATGATTAAGGACTAAGACGCTTACAAAGTCCGAAACGCGTTACCTCCACCACACTGTGCTGTGTATCTTTTGTCTGCCTGCCTCTGTGTCCATATCCTAGCATGTGGGCTAGTGATGTTTTTAACTTTGTTGAAATAAACCTTTTTGGAATACTTTTTTAAGAAGTCGTTTTACCCTTGGACATTCTTGTATGGCTGCCGGATCCCCAACCTTTTTTTCCTTCGTTTTCCTTTCATTAAGAAGCATATCACTGTGGACTGCCGGACCAGTGAGTGGGAACATTCCGTGCACCTGGCCTGATCTCACGTCGAACACAAGCTGCTGCTACATTGGGGTGAGCCGATACCATTACTTTGCTTTTCTTTTTTCCCTTCATTATAGTAGTTATATTCCTGTACAGAGGGGGCAGTATTATAGTAGTTATATTCTTGTACATAGGGGGCAGTATTATAGTAGTTATATTCTTGTACATAGGGGGCAGTATTATAGTAGTTATATTCCTGTACATAGGGGGCAGTATTATAGTAGTTATATTCTTGTACATAGGGGGCAGTATTATAGTAGTTATATTCTTGTACATAGGGGGCAGTATTATAGTAGTTATATTCTTGTACATAGGGGGCAGTATTATAGTAGTTATATTCTTGTACATAGGGGGCAGTATTATAGTAGTTATATTCTTGTACATAGGGGGCAGTATTATAGTAGTTATATTCTTGTGCATAGGGGGCAGTATTATAGTAGTTATATTCCTGTACATAGGGGGCAGTATTATAGTAGTTATATCCCTGTACATAGGGGCAGTATTATAGTAGTTATATTCCTGTACATAGGGAGCAGTATTATAGTAGTTATATTCCTGTACATATGGGGCAGTATTATAGGAGTTATATTCCTGTACATAGGGGGCAGTATTATAGGAGTTATATTCCTGTACATAGGGGGCAGTATTATAGGAGTTATATTCCTGTACATATGGGGCAGTATTATAGTAGTTATATTCCTGTACATAGGGGGCAGTATTATAGTAGTTATATCCCTGTACATAGGGGCAGTATTATAGTAGTTATATTCCTGTACATAGGGAGCAGTATTATAGTAGTTATATTCCTGTACATAGGGGCAGTATTATAGTAGTTATATTCCTGTACATAGGGAGCAGTATTATAGTAGTTATATTCCTGTACATAGGGGCAGTATTATAGTAGTTATATTCCTGTACATAGGGGGCAGTATTATAGTAGTTATATTCCTGTACATAGGGGGCAGTATTATAGTAGTTATATTCCTGTACATAGGGGGCAGTATTATAGTAGTTATATTCCTGTACATAGGGGCAGTATTATAGTAGTTATATTCCTGTACATAGGGGGCAGTATTATAGTAGTTATATTCTTGTACATAGGGAGCAGTATTATAGTAGTTATATTCTTGTACATAGGGGGCAGTATTATAGTAGTTATATTCCTGTACATAGGGGGCAGTATTATAGTAGTTATATAGTTATATTCTACATGTACATAGTAGAAGTAGTAATAGTAGTTATATTCTTGTACATAGGGAGCAGTATTATAGTAGTTATATTCTTGTACATAGGGGGCAGTATTATAGTAGTTATATTCCTGTACATAGGGGCAGTATTATAGTAGTTATATTCTTGTACATAGGGAGCAGTATTATAGTAGTTATATTCTTGTACATAGGGGGCAGTATTATAGTAGTTATATTCTTGTACATAGGGGGCATTATTATAGTAGTTATATTCCTGTACATAGGGGGCAGTATTATAGTAGTTATATTCTTGTAAATAGGAGCAGTATTATAGTAGTTATATTCCTGTACAGAGGGGGCAGTATTATAGTAGTTATATTCTTGTACATAGGGGGCAGTATTATAGTAGTTATATTCTTGTACATAGGGGGCAGTATTATAGTAGTTATATTCCTGTACATAGGGGGCAGTATTATAGTAGTTATATTCTTGTACATAGGGGGCAGTATTATAGTAGTTATATTCTTGTACATAGGGGGCAGTATTATAGTAGTTATATTCTTGTACATAGGGGGCAGTATTATAGTAGTTATATTCTTGTACATAGGGGGCAGTATTATAGTAGTTATATTCTTGTACATAGGGGGCAGTATTATAGTAGTTATATTCTTGTGCATAGGGGGCAGTATTATAGTAGTTATATTCCTGTACATAGGGGGCAGTATTATAGTAGTTATATCCCTGTACATAGGGGCAGTATTATAGTAGTTATATTCCTGTACATAGGGGCAGGATTATAGTAGTTATATTCCTGTACATAGGGGGCAGTATTATAGTAGTTATATTCCTGTACATATGGGGCAGTATTATAGTAGTTATATTCCTGTACATAGGGGGCAGTATTATAGTAGTTATATCCCTGTACATAGGGGCAGTATTATAGTAGTTATATTCCTGTACATAGGGAGCAGTATTATAGTAGTTATATTCCTGTACATAGGGGCAGTATTATAGTAGTTATATTCCTGTACATAGGGAGCAGTATTATAGTAGTTATATTCCTGTACATAGGGGCAGTATTATAGTAGTTATATTCCTGTACATAGGGGGCAGTATTATAGTAGTTATATTCCTGTACATAGGGGGCAGTATTATAGTAGTTATATTCCTGTACATAGGGGGCAGTATTATAGTAGTTATATTCCTGTACATAGGGGCAGTATTATAGTAGTTATATTCCTGTACATAGGGGGCAGTATTATAGTAGTTATATTCTTGTACATAGGGAGCAGTATTATAGTAGTTATATTCTTGTACATAGGGGGCAGTATTATAGTAGTTATATTCCTGTACATAGGGGGCAGTATTATAGTAGTTATATAGTTATATTCTACATGTACATAGTAGAAGTAGTAATAGTAGTTATATTCTTGTACATAGGGAGCAGTATTATAGTAGTTATATTCTTGTACATAGGGGGCAGTATTATAGTAGTTATATTCCTGTACATAGGGGCAGTATTATAGTAGTTATATTCTTGTACATAGGGGGCATTATTATAGTAGTTATATTCCTGTACATAGGGGGCAGTATTATAGTAGTTATATTCTTGTAAATAGGAGCAGTATTATAGTAGTTATATTCCTGTACATAGGGGGCAGTATTATAGTAGTTATATTCTTGTACATAGGGGGCAGTATTATAGTAGTTATATTCTTGTACATAGGGGGCAGTATTATAGTAGTTATATTCCTGTACATAGGGGGCAGTTTTATAGTAGTTATATTCTTGTAAATAGGAGCAGTATTATAGTAGTTATATTCCTGTACATAGGGGCAGGATTATAGTAGTTATATTCTTGTACATAGGGGGCAGTATTATAGTAGTTATATTCCTGTACAAAGGGGCAGTATTATAGTAGTTATATTCCTGTACATAGGGGGCAGTATTATAGTAGTTATATTCTTGTACATAGGGGACAGTATTATAGTAGTTATATTCTTGTACATAGGGGGCAGTATTATAGTAGTTATATTCTTGTACATAGGGGGCAGTATTATAGTAGTTATATTCCTGTACATAGGGGCAGTATTATAGTAGTTATATTCCTGTACATAGGGGGCAGTATTATAGTAGTTATATTCCTGTACATAGGGGGCAGTATTATAGTAGTTATATTCTTGTACATAGGGGGCAGTATTATAGTAGTTATATTCCTGTACATAGGGGCAGTATTATAGTAGTTATATTCCTGTACATAGGGGGCAGTATTATAGTAGTTATAGTCTTGTACATGGGGGCAGTATTATAGTAGTTATATTCTTGTACATAGGGGGCAGTATTATAGTAGTTATATTCTTGTACATAGGGGGCAGTATTATAGTAGTTATATTCTTGTACATAGGGGGCAGTATTATAGTAGTTATATTCCTGTACATAGGGGGCAGTATTATAGTAGTTATATTCCTGTACATAGGGGGCAGTATTATAGTAGTTATAGTCTTGTACATGGGGGCAGTATTATAGTAGTTATATTCCTGTACATAGGGGGCAGTATTATAGTAGTTATATTCTTGTACATAGGGGGCAGTATTATAGTAGTTATATTCTTGTACATAGGGGGCAGTATTATAGTAGTTATATTCTTGTACATAGGGGGCAGTATTATAGTAGTTATATTCCTGTACATAGGGGGCAGTATTATAGTAGTTATAGTCTTGTACATGGGGGCAGTATTATAGTAGTTATATTCCTGTACATAGGGGGCAGTATTATAGTAGTTATATTCTTGTACATAGGGGGCAGTATTATAGTAGTTATATTCTTGTACATAGGGGGCAGTATTATAGTAGTTATATTCTTGTACATAGGGGGCAGTATTATAGTAGTTATATTCTTGTACATAGGGGGCAGTATTATAGTAGTTATATTCTTGTACATAGGGGGCAGTATTATAGTAGTTATATTCCTGTACATAGGGGGCAGTATTATAGTAGTTATATTCCTGTACATAGGGGGCAGTATTATAGTAGTTATAGTCTTGTACATGGGGGCATTATTATAGTAGTTATATTCCTGTACATAGGGGGCAGTATTATAGTAGTTATATTCTTGTACATAGGGGGCAGTATTATAGTAGTTATATTCTTGTACATAGGGGGCAGTATTATAGTAGTTATATTCTTGTACATAGGGGGCAGTATTATAGTAACTCTATTCCCGTACCTAAGGGGCAGTATTATAGTAGCTATATTCTTATTTTGCCGTGAAGGTATTGTAGTAGTTATATATTTATATAAAAGGAAGCTTTATCCCTGTATAAGGGAGGAGTTTCCTTTTCTGCGCTGTACGTGTTAATTTGGACCATCTATAAACAGTGTGTGTGGAGTTTAGGAACTTCATTCACATTGCATGACCACGCCGACTTGTTGTGACCCCACCCACAAAAATGGGGCCACTTTTATAGTTTTTTCCAGGGCCACTTTAAATTCCCAGTCCGCCCCTGCTGGGGAGTACTCCATTCCGCTTGCATCATCAAAAAATCATTAATGGCTTTTCTCTGTTCATACAGGCGGTCTAACATATGGAGGCTGGAATTCCAACGGGTGGAAACATCGCATATCAGACTATGTTGGGGGAGGCCGTTCTGACTCGAGGAGGGTGTGCTTGGCTTTGGAAGAATGGCTGAAGTGCGTGCAGTCTCCTGGCCATTTTTAGAATGTCTTGCAGATGGGTGGAAGACATGAGGAATCTGTTGACAACCAGATTGAACACGTTCGCCATGCAGGGCGCATGGACCATCTCTCCTCGGTGCAGTGCGGACACCATGTTCCTCCCATTGTCTGTCACCATGGTTCCGATTTTTAGTTGTCGCGGAGAAAGCCACACATTGATTTCTTCTTGCATGACGCGGAGCAGTTTCTCCCCTGTGTGACATTGTTCGCCCAGGCAAACCAGGTGTAGAACTACGTGACACCGCTATGCCCTGCACATGTGGTATGATGGAGCAGCACTTGTGGAGGCTGAGGTGGTGGTGGAGAAGTAGGAGGAGGAGGCGGACACTGGCGCAGGAGCAGCAGTTTGACAACGTGGAGGAGAAAGCGCCGTCTCTTGTGGAAGTTGTTGGTGTGGCTGGGCGGGAAGCACATTCACCCAGTGGGCTGTAAAGGACACGTACTGGCCCTGACCATAGTTACAGCTCCACACGTCCGCGCTGCCATGCACCTGGGAAGAAACTCATAAGCTCAAGGACTGGCCCACCTTCTGTTGTACATATTGGTGAAGGGCTGGCAGTGCCATTTTGGAAAAAAAATTGCGGCTTGGAACTCTCCACCTCGGTTCGGCACAAGCCATTAGTTCTCTGAAGGGTGCAGAGTCCACGACTTGGAAAGGGAGAGACTGCAGTACCAACAACTTGGACAAGAGCACGGTCAGCTTCTGCACCTTAGGATGGCTGGACGCATAATACAGTTGTCTCTTTGTAATCAACTCTTACAACGTCTGCTGGTGCCATGCGTAGCGAGGAGCAGGAGCATCTGGAGCGGGAGATGAAGTCAAAGACAAACAGCTCCCATCGGCATGTGTGACACTAGGTGCTGTTGCTGTGGCGGCAGGATGGGCCACATCTGACACCCGTTTCTCCCAGGCCATTGGATGGTGACACTGCATGTGTTGATGCAGGGCCATGGTGCCAACGCTTGCTCCCTGGCCACACTTCACTTTCTGCCCGCAGATTCTACATATACCCACGCTCGGCTCCTCTGGTGTCTTAACAAAAAACTGCCACACCGCCGAGGTTGAAATTTTACCGCCAACACTCTGCACTGAGCGACTACTACCGCCGCTGCCTCGATGAGCCCCTGTACCACTGCTGGCTCACGGCCACAGTAGCGACTTGCTGCCTGCTCCGCTGCCTGCTTCGCTGCCTGACACGCAAGCTGACACTCTCTTCGCCCGACGATGATGAATCCCTTGCTACTCCCGGCTCCCAAGTGCGAACGGCTACATCAATTTGCGTTTCCCGGTCACTGCTACTCTCCTCACCGGTGTCAGTATGCACAGCCTGACTACTGCAGGAAGCAGAGGATGTCTGCCCCACCTCTTCACTGCCAAGCAGCTGCTGACTGTCTTCAAACACTTCGTCCTCGCTGAATAGTGGCGCTGAGCCCAGACCACCTAGTAGCTCTCTGGCTTCGGGGAAGGAACAGGACAGAGTCTGGTTGAGGACCGGTGAGGGCTGCTGACCTGCTCCTGGGCCATGCCAACTAATTGTTGTATCAGAGGATCCCACGGACTCTTGGCTGGGGTTGTCAGATGTTATATTTGAGGAATTGGGTGACCTAGGCAACCAATCAACAACCTTTGATGACAGCGGCAGTTCTTCCTCACAGAGTCATCCCTGCTGCGACATCCCCTTACTGTGCTGCCACCTCTGCATGCTCCACCTGCCACCTTTCTGTCTGACATAGTGGTTTATAAACTACGTGGATTTGACACTTCTTTGTTGGTCTGAACTTTAGCAACAAAAAGTATTGGAATTTGCGTTATACAGATACCCTACAACGGACACCCTGGGAGAGGAGCAGAAATCACTCTATAAACTAGGTGGATGTGACACGTATTTCTTGCTCTCAACTTTAGCAACAAAAAAATATTGTAGTTTGCGTTATGCAGATCCCCCACAACTGACAACCTGAGAGTGGTCCACAAATCACTACAGCAGCAGTGTGGGTATGAAACAGATTTCTTCCTATTGGAGTCAGTAACTAAAAAGAACTGCTATTTTGTGTATACAGATCCCCCCAAACGCACACCCTGGGATTGGAGCAGAAATCGCTACAGCACAGTACACTAACAGCAGCTAGACGCTACAGGCAGCACATGCAGTGTGAAGTGCAGAGATTGAAAAGGGCTGGTTTTTATAGGGCTGTGATCCTGTGTGACATCACATAAGCCTGCCGGTCGCTGATTGTCTTACAGGTCTGCACATGTCATCGGGGGTGTTCCTTTCTCCTTCCCAGAGTTCTCTGCCCCATGTAACACGTTGTGCTCGCGCCCATTTAGCTAAAAAAAAGAGGAAGAAAAAAATAAAAGCTTTGTTCCCACTAATAAGCGTAAACTTCGACTTCATGACGAATTGATTCACCCATCTCTAGTCCACGGTCATGTGATGTCACACAGGTGCACAAGTCATTAGTATCGCAGAGTGTAATCAGAGCCGTGTTATACTAATGAGCCGCACACCATTTGTGAAGACTGACAGCAAGCAGAGATCTAGGAAACTGAGAAATTGATACAGAAAGTATATTGGAAAAGGGTACAACGTTTCCTCACACAAACAATATCAATTATTTGCGGAAAGTGGACGACCCCTTTAATTTCCTGACTTTTGGTCCTGTATATATAGTAGCAGTATGGACGCCGGGCAGGACATTGCTGGGAATACTCGCGTCTTGTCCTGTAAGGCAGATCCATAGAATAGTTTGGATCCCGGTGTAGAACCCAGTGAGTTATAGTTTCCTCTCTCTTGCTGTAGTGAATGATTGGACGCGTCCTCCGCCTTTTATTTCATGTGCAGTTTATTGTTCAATACATTTTTATCATTTTTATTGTGATTTATAATAAAACGGCTTCTCCGCTGCAAATCAAGTAAAGACATTTACCACATCCCGAACACGAAACTGGTTTCTATTTTGTGTGAATTCTCTGATGCTTATTAAGATCTAATTTCTTTGCAAAGCATTTCCCACATTCTGAACATGAAAATGGTTTCTCCCCTGTGTGAGTTCTACAATGTATAATAAGACTACGCTTGTTAGTAAAACATTTGTCACATTCTGAACATGAATACGGCTTCTCCCCTGTGTGAATTCTCTTATGTTTAACAAGACTTGATTTGTCAGTAAAACATTTCCCACATTCTGAGCATGAATATGGCTTCTCCCCTGTGTGAGTTCTCTGATGTATAATGAGACATGATTTCCTAGAAAAGCTTTTTCCACATTCTAAACACAAATATGGTTTCTCTCCTGTGTGAATTCTATTATGTTTAATCAGACGCGGTTTCTCCGAAAAGCTTTTTCCACATTCTGAACATGAAAAAGGCTTCTCCCCTGTGTGAATTCTCTCATGTATCACAAGTGCTGCTTTCTCACTAAAACTTGTTCCACATTCTGAACACGGATATGGCTTCTCCCCTGTGTGAGTTCTCTGATGTATAATGAGACATGATTTCCTAGAAAAGCTTTTTCCACATTCTAAACACAAATATGGTTTCTCTCCTGTGTGAATTCTATTATGTTTATTCAGACACGGTTTCCCCGAAAAGCTTTTTCCACATTCTGAACATGAAAAAGGCTTCTCCCCTGTGTGAATTCTCTCATGTATCACAAGTGCTGCTTTCTCAGTAAAACTTGTTCCACATTCTGAACACGGATATGGCTTCTCCCCTGTGTGGGATTTTTTATGTCGTTTAAGCGCAGCATAATCTGCAAAGCATTTGCCACATTCTGAACATGAAAATGGCTTTTCCCCTGTGTGGCTTCTTTTATGTCGTGTAAGTGCTACATTAACCAAAAAGCATTTGCCACATTCTAAACATGGAAACGGCTTCTCCCCTGTGTGAGTTCTCTCGTGTATATTAAGCTGCGATTTCTCCAAAAAACTTTTTCCACATTTTATACATGAATATGGCTTCTCCCCTGTGTGAATTCTCTCGTGTATATTAAGCTGTGATTTCTCCCAAAAACTTTTTCCACATTCTGAACATGAATATGGCTTCTCCCCTGTGTGACTTCTTTTATGTTGTGTAAGCGCTCTATTATCCGCAAAACTTTTTCCACATTCTGAACATAAAAATGGCTTCTCCCCTGTGTGACCTCTACAATGTAAAATAAGATCGGCTTTCCTAATAAAACTGTTGCCACATTCTGAACATGAAAATGGCCTCTCCCCTGTGTGAGTTCTCTTGTGTATATTAAGCTGCGATTTATATAAAAACCCTTTTCCACATTCTGAACATGTATATGGCTTCTCCCCTGTGTGACTTCTTTTATGTTGTGTAAGCGCTATATTACCCACAAAACATTTTCCACATTCGGAACATGGAAATGGCTTCTCCCCTGTGTGACCTCTACAATGTATAATAAGACTACGTTTGTTAGTAAAACATTTCTCACATTCTGAACATGAATATGGCTTCTCCCCTGTGTGAGTTCTACAATGTGTAACAAGATGAGTTTTGTGATTAAAACATTTGCCACATTCTGAACATGAAAATGGCTTCTCCCCCGTGTGAATTCTCTCATGTACGTTAAGTTGGGATTTCTCAAAAAAACGTTTTCCACATTTTGAACATGGAAACGGCCTCTCCCCTGTGTGACCTCTACAATGTATTACAAGTCTATTTTTGTTAGCAAAACTTTTTCCACATTCTGAACACGAATATGGTTTCTCCCCTGTGTGGCTTCTACAATGTATTATAAGACTACGTTTGCTAGTAAAACATTTGCCACATTCGGAGCATGAATACGGCTTCTCCTTTGTTGCAGCTCTTGGATGTTCTTCTTCTCTTTGTGATATATCAGAACTGATTCCCGGTGTAATCGGCTCAGATGATTGGTTATTGCTGTGAAGAGCGGAGGGTAAATCCAGGCTCCTGTCACGCTCTTTGTCTGTATCTTCTGTGATATCACAATCATCCGCTTTCATTTCTAAAGATATCGGACGTTCCTCTAAGCCTCGGGTTATGTCATCTGTTACACAACAAAAAATTGTGGTGGTTAGGACAATCTGTGTTATGTTATGTCATCTGCTGAGAGCAAAAGGGTCAGGGGTAACGGAATTGTTACATCCACAAAAGCAAAGACTGGTCAGTAATTAGCCCATGCAGCAGAAATGCACCTCTGTACCCCCTGCACCCCATACGCACCCCTGTACCCCCTGCACCCCATACACACCCCTGTACCCCCTGCACCCCATACACACCCCTGTACCCCATACGCACCCCTGTACCCCCTGCACCCCATACACACCCCTGTACCCCCTTTACCCTGCCTGTACCCCCTGCACCCCATACACACCCCTGTACCCCATACACACCCCTGTACCCCCTGCACCCTGCCTGTACCCCCTGCATCCCATACGCACCCCTGCACCCCATACACACCCCTGTACCCCCTGCACCCCATACACACCCCTGTACCCCCTGCACACAATACGCACCCCTGTACCCCCTTTACCCTACGAAGGTTTGGGGATCCAGCTACAGGAATTCAGACACCAATCTTGAAAGTGAAAAACTTCATGCTTTATTGACGGACCTTGGTCACGAATACAAAGACTCCTTTTGGCATAACAGTTTAAAAGTACTTCAGCAACGCGTTTCAAACGCACAATGCGTCCTTCCTCATGGCTGTATAGTATACAAAAGACAACTCGTGGGCTAAATAGCATTGGAGGAAATGGGAGGTGGTTGAGTAATTGCCACCTGCTCGCTAATACACCCCTTCCTTCCCATGTGTTGTCATAGATTTAAAATTAAAACAAAAACACATACATAATTAAAAATATATATACAAAAGAGAAACAATGTTCCCTACCCTATTATATACTCGAGGATGTCAGTAGAATACATATTCCGTACATATTACGATTAATTAATCCACGCATTACATGGAAAATGTTGAGACAAAAATGGACCACAACATAAAGCGATAACATTATTTTAGTATACCTCTCCGAATGATATAATCTCTATATGTTAAGCAACATGATTCCACATTAATCCCCTTAATACCGCAATCGTAGTATCATCTAAGTGTGTGAACACATCTCTAATGGTTTCAAGAAGATCAATGTATGTGCTTCGTACAGTTCATCTCATATTCCCATGTGTGTACGCCCGTCCTGGTAAATAACATGTGTTGGTCTCGTATATAGCATTTAATGCAACTCTAATGCTTATCAAGGCAGGTTGTATTGCCACTATTAATATTGTAATTATAATGACATATTTTCGTATGCATAAATCCTTAATCAAATGCTGTATAACCATTTCCCACATGTTGAGCGCAACAGTCATAACTTCATTAATGTGTATGCATACGCTCATGGTGACAGATACACTATGTCGAACTAAATCCGTCAACACCCAGAACCCAGAAAACCCAGGGAACAAGAAAGCAACTCGCGCACAAAGAGTCAACCCCATGTGAACAGACGTTGACAAGTGCAAACAAGCGGGCAAACTCAGCCGGACGTCTGTATCCTAAACCTCCCGCACGAACAATCAAGAAGGCAAAGGATCCAATGAACTAACCAGTTCATAAGGTGTTTTCTTGGACTTACTGCTCCAAGCACGAGAGGGAGAAAAAGTTAGAACTAGTACTCATAGAAAAAGTACAGCAGGAAATACTATACTGCACGCTAGCAGTTCTCATCCGAAACATACCATCAGGGCTATCCCCGTGGGGGAATTGATGCGCTCCAAAAGGAATTGCACTCAACTAGCAGATTACACCAGAGAAGCCTCTGAAATCAGGCAAAGACTTAGCAATAGGGGCTACTCAAAAGGATTACTTGACAGAGCAGAAGCAATTGTGGGACATAAAAATAGGGAAGAAATGCTAATCAAGAAATCCCCCAGAAACAACAAAAATAAGAAGGACAATGTGCCATATTTGGTACTAGACTATAGTGACCAGTTTGTAGAAATAAAAACACTCATTCAAAAGTGCATACCAATATTGTGGGAAGATACGAAATTATATGATATGTTGAGGGATGGATGCAAGGTAGTATCCAGACGCTCCATTACAATTGGAAATAGAATTTCACCAAGTTATTTTAAATCTACCAACAAATCAGAATTATGGTTGCATCAGAAGGGTTTCTTTGGATGTGGGGGTCATCCTTGTAAAACATGTAGATATGCAAGGGTCACCCGGACCTTTGAGAATACAGAAAATACACGCACATTTAACATCAAAAGATATATTAATTGCAATAGCACATTTACAGTGTATGTGATTAGATGCACCACATGCAACTTAATGTATGTTGGTAGTACCATCAGGCAGCTGAAAAAGAGATTTCTTGAGCACCTAAACGACATCAGATATCTAAGAATGAGATGTATGGATGTGAACTCTAGTCAATCCACCAGAGCAGTCTCGAATGTAGCAAAACATGCCTTCGACAAACATAATGGTAACAGCAATAGTCTCAAGGTGTTTGCCATTGAACAGGTGTGCACAAACACTAGAGGTGGAGACAGGGAAAAACTGTTGCGAGACCGAGAATTTTTTTGGATATTTCATCTCAACACTAGATTCCCCAATGGTCTAAACTTTAAGAATGAAATGATGTTTCACTATTGATCATCACCCTTTAATATCGTGGTACACCGGTTGCGGTACCGGATTGCAAGGGTTGTAGATCAGAGGTTTATGATATACTGGTCTTCCCAATGTGTAATGTATAGCACACAGACATGCATCATGCCCACTGCTTTCACCCTCTAGGGATGGGATGTATAAGACATCAGATTAGATATATCTCTTGTGGTATTTCTACATTTACAATGTGCAATAGTATATTGCTTTTATATAAAACAGATCACTACAAGTAAATTCCCTTCCCCTCTTTTCTTACCTTATGAACTGGTTAGTTCATTGGATCCTTTGCCTTCTTGATTGTTCGTGCGGGAGGTTTAGGATACAGACGTCCGGCTGAGTTTGCCCGCTTGTTTGCACTTGTCAACGTCTGTTCACATGGGGTTGACTCTTTGTGCGCGAGTTGCTTTCTTGTTCCCTGGGTTTTCTGGGTTCTGGGTGTTGACGGATTTAGTTCGACATAGTGTATCTGTCACCATGAGCGTATGCATACACATTAATGAAGTTATGACTGTTGCGCTCAACATGTGGGAAATGGTTATACAGCATTTGATTAAGGATTTATGCATACGAAAATATGTCATTATAATTACATATTAATAGTGGCAATACAACCTGCCTTGATAAGCATTAGAGTTGCATTAAATGCTGTATACTAGACCAACACATGTTATTTACCAGGACGGGCGTACACACATGGGAATATGAGATGAAATGTACGAAGCACATACATTGATCTTCTTGAAACCATTAGAGATGTGTTCACACACTTAGATGATACTACGATTGCGGTATTAAGGGATTAATGTGGAATCATGTTGCTTAACATATAGAGATTATATCATTCGGAGAGGTATACTAAAATAATGTTATCGCTTTATGTTGTGGTCCATTTTTGTCTCAACATTTTCCATGTAATGCGTGGATTAATTAATCGTAATATGTACGGAATATGTATTCTACTGACATCCTCGAGTATATAATAGGGTAGGGAACATTGTTTCTCTTTTGTATATATATTTTTAATTATGTATGTGTTTTTGTTTTAATTTTAAATCTATGACAACACATGGGAAGGAAGGGGTGTATTAGCGAGCAGGTGGCAATTACTCAACCACCTCCCATTTCCTCCAATGCTATTTAGCCCACGAGTTGTCTTTTGTATACTATACAGCCATGAGGAAGGACGCATTGTGCGTTTGAAACGCGTTGCTGAAGTACTTTTAAACTGTTATGCCAAAAGGAGTCTTTGTATTCGTGACCAAGGTCCGTCAATAAAGCATGAAGTTTTTCACTTTCAAGATTGGTGTCTGAATTCCTGTAGCTGGATCCCCAAACCTTCGTATTGCAATACTACCAATCTCCAGTCCAGGAGAGGGTCTACAGCACGGAGGACATCCACACATGCAACATCGGTGAGCAGACTGTGTTTCTTTTCTTTATGTTGACCCCCTTTACCCTGCCTGTACCCCCTGCATCCCATACGCACCCCTGCACCCCATACGCACCCCTGTACCCCCTGCACCCCATACGCACCCCTGTACCCCTGCACCCCATACGCACCCCTGTACCCCCTGCACCCCATACGCACCCCTGTACCCCATATGCACCCCTGTACCCCCTGCACCCCATACCTACCCCTGTACCCTCTGCACACTCCGCACCCCTGTACATCTAAACCCTTCTACTCCTGTTCTCATTCATTCCTGCGCCCTAGCACCTTACACCCCTTCATCTCTGCTCCCTTCACCCACGCGCTGTTTTCCATAGTCGTTACACAGGATAGTATCAGGCTCATCAAGCCACAACACTGACACTGATCAGGTGCTTGGATATATTTTGAGGAACTGGATAAAGACAGAAGAAAGGAGAACAGAGGAGGAATCAGTTCTAGAAAGTAATGACTGATAAGTCCATCAGTTCTCACCATTCTGGGGGTCCCCGGCCCCAGCGTCATGTCCTCCTTCCCAGGCTCCCTCCTCCTCCTCCTCTTCTTCCTCCTCCTCCTCCACCTTGGGGGATCACCTTCTCCTCAGTGTCACTTCCATCCATGTTAGAAGGTTCTGCTCCTGGGAAGTGAATATGGAGGTCACCATCCCATGTAATAACTTATCTCTACCATCTTACGGCGTCTGATCAGAAGATTTCATGCAATTAATAAGATACAAGAGACAGAGGAGAAAATGGAGATTGTACAAGGGGAAACATTGTGGCGAGAGTCAATATTCCATCAGATTTCTATAGACTTGTTAATAAGGACTGACATAGATAAATCAGGTGAAGGTGAAAGCCTCATTGAGCCCCATAGAATAAATGCCAAACCTAAATATCCATTGGGCCTCTTTCCCTCAGATTGTCCCAATCGCTGCCGGATTTGTTGCTGCGCATGTTCTATGGCCTGAAGTCAGGTCCCCAGGAGGTCCCCAGGGTGTTTCACCCACATGTGTTTAGTATCAGGGGTATGGATTTTGCTTTGGATTTTAGATCTATTTCATGTTTCTTGTCGTACAGGTGACATCATGGAGGATCTCATATTATGGTAACAATGTTCCCTGTCCTGATGTAAGGGCAGAACAGTCATAAAGGTCAGTATTTACCTGCCCCCTCTATATATCCTATAGATTATTAATGCATAACATTTTGCAGGGAAGAACTACCCTATATAATTCTGTGGTACATTGGTCAGTGGATGGATGGAGCTGAGCTCATGCTCAGAGAGAGAGAGGACGGTAGGAGCAGAGAGGCTGGAGAGGAGAAAAAAGAGAGGAGCAGAGAGAGAGAGAGAGATGCGGGAGAGGAGCAGAGAGAGAGAGAGAGAGAGAGAGAGAGATGCGAGAGAGGAGCAGAGAGAGAGAGAGAGAGAGAGAGAGAGATGCGGGAGAGGAGCAGAGAGAGAGAGATGCGGGAGAGGAGCAGAGAGAGAGAGAGAGAGAGAGAGAGAGAGAGAGAGAGATGCGGGAGAGGAGCAGAGGAGAGAGAGAGAGAGAGAGATGCGGGAGAGGAGCAGAGAGAGAGAGAGAGATGCGGGAGAGAGAGAGAGAGAGAGAGAGAGAGAAGAGAGATGCGGGAGAGGAGCAGAGAGAGAGAGAGAGAGAGAGAGAGATGCGGGAGAGGAGCAGAGAGAGAGAGAAGAGAGAGAGATGCGGGAGAGGAGCAGAGAGAGAGAGAGATGCGGGAGAGAAGCAGAGAGAGAGAGAGAGAGAGATGCGGGAGAGGAGCAGAGAGAGAGAGAGAGAGATGCGGGAGAGGAGCAGAGAGAGAGAGAGATGCGGGAGAGGAGCAGAGAGAGAGAGAGAGAGAGAGAGATGCGGGAGAGGAGCAGAGAGAGAGAGAGAGAGAGATGCGGGAGAGGAGCAAAGAGAGAGAGAGAGAGAGATGCGGGAGAGGAGCAGAGAGAGAGAGAGAGAGAGATGCGGGAGAGGAGCAGAGAGAGAGAGAGAGAGAGAGAGAGAGATGCGGGAGAGGAGCAGAGAGAGAGAGAGAGAGAGATGCGGGAGAGGAGCAGAGAGAGAGAGAGAGAGAGATGCGGGAGAGG